>NC_038241.2:19152831-19452831 GCF_000004515.6 Glycine max | reverse complement strand
AGAGTTAACCTAGGGTTAGAAAGTGAGAATGTAGTGTTATGAGTAGAAAAAGAGTGAGGCTTTGAGAGTTGGAAGGCTAAAACGGGATTCAGTGGTAAATGGAGGTTAAAGTGAGTAAATCCTAGTTTGAAATGTCATTTAGGACTTATGAGAATGCTTGGACTGTGCAAGAGAGAAAAACAAATGACCGAAGTGAAGGCAAGAGCCATTCCTAGGGTAAAAAAAAAATTGGGTGTTGAGGAGTCAAATTTTGATTCGGTGGAATTTGAGGCATAAAAATCAGTTTGAGCAAGTTTAGATCGATGTCATAGACTTGTGTGAGGTGAGAGTTTACTCTAAATTTACCCCATTCTCATCTTAACTTCTCAAACCTTGAAAATCCACTAAATTGAGGGGTTTTAGATGCCTAGATTTTGAGTTGCTTTGGTTTGAAGCTTGTACTTGGTTTAGACATGATTGATACATGATTTGGGACTTGTAGGATTCAATTTGGGCAGAATTGGATGAGGGAAAGTGTGATTTCGAAAATCTGCACTTTATGCAGAATTTTGCTGTCAAATAGGTGCAGCAGAATTTAGGCTTTGTGCAGAAAATGTTGTGTATTTGTTGGTTGTGGAAAGAGTAGTACAGATTGGGTTCTGGACGTTTTCTAGCAGATCCCAACGGTCATAATGTAGATTTATGTGCTAGAGACTTCCAGTAAAATTGTCGAGTCGATCCAACGGTTAACGAATTGGAACGAAGAGAATGTTACTGGGGTATTTGTGTGTGAAAAGTTGTGATATTGGTTTGTGTTTTGGGCAGAGTTTTCTGCCTTTGCCCTGTTTTGCTTGGTTTTGTTAGTTCATGATGATTGGATGTTGTATTACTTGGATGTTGTGGAAGCTTGGGAGGATTGATGGGGACCCAGCGTTGAGAGGAACGAGGATAAGGGCTACGTGGGAGTATGTGAGCTCAGTTGAGGTGGGCAACAGGGGATGGTGGGTTTATACGTGATTTGTGGATGTGGAGAATTGTTTTGCACCATCGCCCGACCGCCACCTAGTACCACATGTGATGGGTACCCCATAATCCTACAAGCTTGAAATGAGGAAGTGTGGAAGGGTGAGACTTCCTACTTTTATTCGTTGACCACAGAGTGGTACCTGGAGATATGTCGCGGGGGTCGGGAGACCTTGGGGACGTCAGGTGGGGTGCTATTGCCCAAAACCAAGCTTGACCAATCCCGACCCAACCCGGGCATAGTCAGTCAGTGAGAACCTGTGATGTACCTAAACAGGCGAGCTCCTGGCAGTCAACTGATAAAAGAACAAAGACCACAAAGCAGGGAGGCTTGTGTGGTGGCTAGCCAGCAATGAGTCTTGAGTGAGATTTGGGATATGGCCTCTGGTAATCGATTACCAAGGGTAGGTAATCGATTACAAGGCTTAAAAGTGAAGATAGGAAGCTAAGATGGCCTCTGGTAATCGATTACCAAGGGAGTGTAATCGATTACCAGGCTTGAAAACGAGATCAGGAAGCTAGGAGGGCTTCTGGTAATCGATTACCAAGGGGTGTAATCGATTACCAGGCTTAGAGATGGGACTGGAATGTTGAAGGGGCCTCTGGTAATCGATTTCCGGGCTGTGTAATCGATTACACAGAGGAATAAGCCACTGGTAATCGATTACCAGTCATGTGTAATCTATTACATAGTGCAGTTTGCAGGTTTTCACATTCTGAAGCTATGTAATTCGAGTTTGGCCTCTGGTAATCGATTACCAATAAAGTGTAATCGATTACCAGAGATGAAAAGCCTTGAGATACCCTTTAACTTGCATGTAGTGGTTATGGGACGCATTGTGTTGCTACCGCAGTTAGATCTCTCGTGAAAGAGTCTACCCCTTTCCTTTTCTTTCTTGTAGATCGCGATGGCAGCGCAACTAATCCATGATCGAGTGGAGATGGAGTGCCTAGAGGGCACCTTTGCTCTAGATGACACTATGTATTTTGCAAAAACCCCCATATTTTGGACAGCTTTAAATGATGAATGCACTTATGTTTAATCTTGTTATTTGAAAAGAAAGCATTAGCAAACTTTATTTGCAAAAGAGTTTATCGACCGTATTTTATTTTATTATTTTCACGTGACGACCTAAAGTAATGGCTGACATACCTTTCCTTTTGAAAAAGCAAAATATTTAGAGGTTATGAGTGATCAGAAAGAAATGACTCCGAATAGAGTTGTGAACTGGCCATTCAGGATTCTATAGTGATGATTTTCCTTCTGGACTTAATTATTGTGAAAAGAGAAAGAAATGAAAAAGAAAAAGGAAGAAAAAAAATTTACCATGGTTTTTGTTATTTAAATCATTACTATTAAACCAGTCATTATTTTGGGGACCCCGCAAACAACATGCATGAATTAGACTCAAAATTCAAAACATAGGCTAAGAATGACAAGAATACATGAACAAATGTATCTAGAATTCAATCAACAAAATAAAAATTCAACACAAACTTAGAACGTAATGTGACAATTATTATGACTAAACATGACTCTAAGACAACATGGATTAACTGATTTACACTTAGATAATGACATTCCTGTAATATTGGAAAGGCCATTCATGCTAATTGCAAGCTGCATAGTGGATATGGGGAGAAAGAAGTTGAAGCTGGGCTTTGAAGATCAGAAAATTGATTTTGATTTATTTGTTGAACACAAGCCTACCCCATAACAAAATGTTTGCTTACAAGTAATGGAAGCGGGTAAGGAGGTTCTAGAAGTAAGAACCAAAACATGATTTCGTCCATTGAGGTAAAAACGTCAAGCTAATGACGTTAAAGAAGCCCTTCCTGGGAGGCAACCCGGTTTTTATTCCTTTTTTTTTTTTTTGTATTTCATCATGTGAAACTTGCTACATATTCATTACATTGGGGTATATCAGCTTGTTTTTGAATGATAGATATAAGGGTTTCATTTTATTAAGGAAGGGACTGAAAAATAACTTAGAAATTTTTTTTCTGAAAAAAGAGTCCTTTCGCTAAGCACAAGCCTCATGCTAAGCGCATCTTTGGTCATGCGCTAAGCCGAGAGTCTCTGGCGCTTAGCGCTCAACCCTTGCATCTCAGGCTGATCTGATCCGCTAAGCTGACCAAAGCTAAGCTAAGTCGATTTCAACTCGATCTGATTTCGGCTAAGCGCCACTCATGGCTGCTAAGCTCAATTCTTTGCAACTTAAACTGGGTTTCATCGAGCTAAGCAACACTCAAGCCAGCTAAGCCCAAATCCTTGCGGTAATGTCAGCGCTAAGCGATCCATCATCCGCTAAGCGCATACCCTTCTATAATCAAGATGCAGCATTTTAGCTAAGCCAGCCAGAGCCCGGCTTAGCGAGAGTTACAGGTATTTTGTTCTGCAGAACTCGCTAAGCGGCCATATTTTCACGCTAAGCCAATCCCTTTTTCTGTGTTCAATAAAAAAAAATTGAATTTCAAACATGGGCTAAGCGCGCAAATCCGCTAAGCGAGCCTCTTTGAGAAACCAAACGTCTCTCTGGCTTGCTTAGCGAGGCAATCCGCTAAGCGAGAGGATCGAAATTTGCTTATGTGAGTGTAACGCCAGTTACACTCACATTTGCCCAAATTTACTGAACATTGTCTGCATTTTCTCTCACACCCAACTTCGTGCATTCTTGCTTTTTCTGCATCTTTGACTACTGTTAAAGATTCAAGTAAGTTTCCCATTTCCTTTTTTCTCTTTTATTTCGTTAAACCTTAGGTTAGAAAACCTTAAATTTAGCTTTAGATTCTTAAGGTTTGAATGTTTTTAGAAGTAGTTAAAGATTAGGACTGTATATATGTTTGTACTGTATAAGTCATTTTGGTTGGTTTGCATGTTTGATATGCCTTTTAGAGGCTAAAAAAAGTGCAAGAAAACGAACTGCGTTTTTTGTGTTTTTTCTGGAAAACGCGATGAACTCGTTAAGCGAGCATGCTGCGCTAAGCGAGTTCATCAGTATTCATTGACTACATGCATTTCTGGAAGAACTCGCTAATCAAGCCTACCGCGCTAAGCGAGTTCATCTTTTGAGGATGAACACTCATCCTCTTGCTGAGATGCTTGTGGCTAAGCGAGGCTGAATTGCTAAGCCCAGGTAACTTAGTCAAAAAAGTTTTTTGGAAGCCACACGCTAAGCCAAGCTTACCTGAGCTAAGCACATTTTGTTGCGGCAAACCCCATACCCAGTGTATTTTCTGAAGTGTATGGTGCCGCTAAGCGCGAACCTTGAGGAGCTTAGCGCAAATCCTTGCGGCAATAGCTAGGCTTAGCGGGCAGTTGCCAGCTAAGCCAATTATGCAGAAGCTGAAATTCTACAACATCTGCTAAGCGGCCCCTCGTGTCGCTAAGCGGTAGTGTGTATTTTGTGAAGGCCAGCTGATCGAGGCCGTACCCGAATCAAATAAACATTAACATGCAGTAACTAGGAAGTGATCCTAGGTCGTTTCCCAACGAGCAATGATAAACCAAATGTTCATAATATACTTGCAGTAACAATAACGATTGGGGGGGGGGGGTTGTTTGTTTTGTGAAATAAAGAACAAGCGAACTAGAATGCGAAATTAATAGTATTAAAAACGGGCTGTTTCCTCTGATTCAGAAGCCACTCTCTTGTCCTAGGTTATGGAGAATTTGTCCCTAACAGTTAACCACTTAATCCAACCCTATTTTAATTTACTAAGCGAAAACCAACTTAGGGCTGTCAATACGTGATTAGGCAACACATACACCAATTAACCCTTTGTCCATTAAGCATGAACGCAAGTTAGGCTCAGAGGCAATTAATCGAACACGAAGCGTACACAGATTAATATTAACGAATGTGGGTTAATTGGTGAAGGGAAAACTGCCAGGAAGCTACATTATAAACAGAACCTCGAAGAGAGTTAAGCTTCGTTCTCAGAAGGAAACAACACCAGAAAATTAGCCTTCCATAATTTCAACGAAAATAAAGAACATAAATGAAACTAGGAGCAGAAACGTAAATAAAGATAAGAGCATAAAACGTAAATGAAACTAAGAACAGAAAACGTAAATGAAACTAAAGGTAGAAGAAGAAACAAGAACGAAATTGTAATTAGAAGCAGAAAATGGAAAATTGCATTACGTGAATAGTAGCATTAGAACAGAAAATGTAAAACCCTCAACCATATGCTCTGAATAATAGTCTAACAGAATAGCCTTGCACGAATCCCAAGGCTACTATTTAAAAGAGTCACTCAAAGTCACTGGGCCCTATTATATTATTCTGGCCCAAAATGAAATAAACACTTAATCACATAAAATAAAATTGCAATCTCCTAATTAGAAATTAACTAAGGTAAGCACTGCTTTATTTTCCCTCTTCAAGTCCACAACCAAAATCCGGATTAAGCCCAATGTTTCATTAATTCCTGAAATTAGATTAAAAACATCAAATTAGCTAAATGAGCCCAAATAATAAAATTGCCTAATTAATTTGACAATTAAGACTAATCAGTAATTAAAATGGTGCAAAAAGGGTTTAAGAAATAGAAGAAAATGATGGCACATCAATGGTAAAGATAATCTAGGAAAATTTGATGCAAAATCTGATGAAGGCATATTTCTTGGATATTCATTGCAAAGTAAAGCATATAAGAACAAGGAAAGGGAAACAAGGCTCAAAAGGGTTAACAAAGGAATTAATTCAAGGTAAGTCCATTTGGCTAGAAGCTTATAAGAACAAAATTGCCTCAATCATTTCCAAATATGCATGTGAATTAGGAAGCATCAACAAGAATCAAGCCAAGGCTATTGTGCAAGCAGTTAATGGGGCAAAACACACCAAATGATTATGATGATGGATGGCTCAAATTCTCACAAAGGTAAACTCATCACTTTCAAATTGAGCTTTCAAAACTATCATGACATGTAGAGGAAAAATAAGGATTTCAAATCACAAAATGTCAAGAGGCTTTTTTTTTTCAAAACAATTACCCATTTCTTGAACATATCCTATAATTCAAAGAAAAACATGCAAAGTCATACATGCACACAGAATTGACCCAAAATATTAAACTAGAAACCCAACGAAACTAACAACATTAAAAAATTAACACAACTAACAAATTAACAAAACCGACAAAACTAGCAAAACCAAAGAACACTCCCCCCATACTTAAACAACACATTGTCCTCAATGTAGCACAATTAAAAGATTAAAAACAATTAAACCATCAAATAGAATCGGACAAGTGTAATAAAAGCAAAGAAGGAGATAGGAAAAGAAGAACTCCCTAAGTTATGGTGGAGGAAGAGTAGGGTGGAGTAAGGAAGTCTCTTCCACCACTACGTCCACTAACGAAGGGTTTGTGAGGAATGGCTTAAGTCGGTGTCCGTTGACCTTGAAGCTCTTGTTTGTGGAGTCGCTTTTGATCTCAACTGTACCATAAGGAAAAACATTAGTAACAACAAAAGGACCAATCCACTTAGACCTCAACTTACCACTCATGAGCCCAAGCCTAGAATTATACAATAACACTTTTTGCCCAACCATGAAGTCCTTCTTAATTATCATGCTATCCTGGAACTTCTTGGTATTTTCTTTATAGAACTTGGCATTCTCGTAGGCTTCTAGGTGGATCTCATCTAACTCACTCAGTTGCAACTTTCTTTCCTCACCAGCTTGATCCATAGAGAAGTTGCAAGTCTTCACTGCCCAGTATGCTTTGTGCTCAATCTCCACTGGAAGATGACATGCCTTTCCAAAGACAATCCGGTAAGGAGACATTCCTATGGGTGCTTTGTAGGCAGTCCGATGTGCCCAAAGAGCATCATCAAGCCTGGTAAATCTTTCCTGCTTGGCTGCACAATCTTCTCTAAAATTCTCTTGATCTCCCTGTTAGAAATTTCTGCCTGTCCATTGGTTTGGGGGTGGTATGGTGTGGATACCCTGTGTACAACCCCGTACTTTTTAAGCAAGGCATGCATTGTTCTGTTGCAAAAATGGGTTCCTTGATCACTAACGATTGCTTTAGGTACTCCAAACCAGCAAAACAGATTAGATTTGACAAAATCTGCAACAACCTTAAACATCATTAGTTCTAATGGGCTTGGCTTCCACCCATTTTGAAACATAGTCAACTACAAGGAGAATGTAAACATAACCAAAAGAGACAGGAAAAGGGCCCATGAAATCTATACCCCAGACATCAAACACCTCACAGAATAGCATAGGTTGCTGAGGCATTTGTTGTCGCCATGTAAGTGTACTTCCTGCTCTCTAACACTGCTCACAAGTGCTGCAAATCTTCCACACATCTTTAAAGATGGTGGGCCAATAAAAGCCACAATCAAGCACTTTGTGAGCTGTCCTTTGAACACCCAGATGACCTCCCGGTGCGGAAGAATGACAGAACTGTAGGACTGAGTCAGTCTGGAATGCACTGTCTAACGACCTGATCACTGCACAATTTCCACAAGTAGGGGCATTCCAAATAAAATGCTTAGCATCACTTTTAATTTTATCTTTTTGGGCCTTAGATGCTAAGGGAGAAAAAATAGAAGCAACTAAATAATTGACAATGTTAGCAAACCAGGGAGTAGAAAGAGAATCAGAAATACTATATAGTATGTACAAATGATCATCTGGGAAATCATCTCGAATGGGGGAATCCGCATCAGACACACATTCGATCCGACTCAAATGATCAGCAACTAAATTTTGTGCTCCGCTTCTATCATGGATCTCCAAGTCAAACTCTTGGAGCCAGAGCATCCATCGGATCAACCTAGGCTTAGAATCAGCCTTCTTCAAGAAGTACTTTAGAGCTGCATGGTCAGTATAAACAATAATGCGGGTACCAAGCAAATAAGATTGAAATTTTTCAAGAGCAAAAACTATGGCTAGTAGCTCTTTCTCAGTAGTAGTATAATTCGCTTGGGCAGCATCTAAAGTCCTAGAAGCATAATATATCACCCTGGGCAATTTATCAATTTTCTGAGCAAGGACAGCCCCCAATTCATAATTTGATGCGTCACACATAAGCTCAAAAGGGGTTGTCCAGTCGGGTGCCTGGATGATGGGGGTGGTAGTCAGTGCTCTTTTGAGGCAATCAAAAGCCTCTCTGCATTTATCATTAAAGTCAAACTCCACCTCCTTTTGCAACAAGTTGGATAGTGGGAGGGCTACTTTGCTAAAATCTCTTATAAAGCACCTGTAGAATCCTGCATGACCAAGAAAAGATCGCACCTCAAACACACAAGAGGGGTAAGGCAATTGTGATATAACAGAAATTTTTGCAGGATCTACTTCAATGCCCTTATTGGAAATAATGTGGCCTAAAACTATACCTTGCTCAACCATAAAATGAAATTTTTCAAAATTTAGAACGAGGTTAGTTTCAATGCATCTATTCAAAACCTTTTCCAGACTATCCAAACAGACATCAAAAGAGGATCCATATACAGTGAAATCATCCATAAACACCTCTATGCAATTTTCTAAAAAATCACTGAAAATACTGATCATGCACTGCTGGAAGGTACCAAGGGCATTGTACAGGTCGAAAGGCATCCTCCTATAGGCAAAAGTGCCGAAGGGGCAGGTGAATGTGGTTTTTTCCTAATCCTCGGGAGCAATAGTGATTTGCATATAACCAGAAAAACCATCAAGGAAACAGTAGTGAGATTTACCTGCCAGGCGTTCAAGCATCTGGTCAATGAATGGCAGGGGGAAATGGTCCTTTTTGGTAACCTGGTTCAGCCTCCTATAATCGATGCAAACTCTCCAACTGTTCTACACCCGAGTAGGAATCAACTCCTCCTTCTCATTTTTGATCACGGTGAGACCGGTTTTCTTCGGGACTACTTGGACGGGACTCACCCATTGGCTGTCGAAGATAGGATAAATGATTCCAGCTTGCAAAAGCTTGGTTATCTCCTTCTTCACTACATCAAGAATCACCGGGTTGAGTCTTCTCTATGGCTGTCTTACTGGTTTAGCTCCATCCTCTAAATTTATTCGATGCATACATGTGGATGGGCTAATACCAGGAATGTCCGCCAGGGTCCAGCCTATAGCCTTCTTATGCTTCTTGAGAACAAATAACAACTTCTCATCTTGTTCATCAGCAAGGGATGCAGATATAATTACTGGAAAACTTTTGCTATCATCCAAGTAAGTGTATTTTAAATTTGATGGCAGAGGCTTCAGTTCTGGTGTGGCCGGCTGGATAATGGTAGAAGGAGATGGTTTCTCAGCCTGTACCTCATAAAGAAAGTCAGAGGTATATGTACTTCCTGAAACATGGTTAGTTCTATCTGACTCTATAAAATCAATCTCAAGAGGTAAAACACCACCAGACATGCAATCAATATCAATTTCAGATTCACTCTCAGCATCAAATTCAGACCTATGATCAAGTACAATTTCAGACTCAATGCATGAAGAGTGAGAGGCATGCAGATTAGAATAAAGATCAGTGATGTATTCATCAACAACATGATCAATTATTTCAGCACGAAATACAGAAAGATCTTCATATAGGTGTTTCATAGCATCAACAATATTAAAATGAACAGTTATATCACCAAACTCCATAGATAGTGTGCCTGCATATACATCTATCTTAGTTCTAGTAGTTTTCATAAAGGGTCTGCCTAGAATGATGGGGACTGATCCTTGAGAAAATACCTCCTCCATATTCAAAATATAAAAATCAACAGGGAAAATAAGTTCACCAACTCTAACTAAGACATCTTCTATGAAACCAGCAGGATAGGCAACACTTCTATTAGCTAAATGAATTACCACATTAGTTGACTGCAAGGGACCTAGAGATAGAGAATTAAAAATCGACAGAGGCATAACACTAACAGAAGCTCCTAAATCTAGCATGGCATTGCCAAACTTACTATTCCCTATAATACAAGGTATGCTGAATGTACCTGGATCTTTACATTTTTCAGGGATTTGGGGTACAGGTTTACCAATCAATGCGAAGACTTTTCTGCCCATGCTAATTCGTTCACTTCCTTTAAGCTTCCGCTTATTAGTGCACAGTTCCTTCAAGACTTTAGCATATCTTGGAATTTGCTTTATTGCATCCAGCAGAGGTATGTTTACCTCTACTTTTCTAAATGTTTCCAAGATCTCTTTCTTTGCCTCTTCCATTTTTTTGTTGGGAACTGCTCTTGGAGGGAATGGAAGAGGGATACGCTGCTTCTGCAAATCAGAATTACCAGTGGAAGATTCACCTGCACAGATATTGTTAGGTAACTTACTCTTTAAAGGATCAAAGGGTTGTAAATCACTTGGATTGCCCCTAGTCATGCACTATATGTAGCAAATCATGTGTTTCTCAAACAAGCACTAGGGGAGGGTTAAAACTACAACTATAGTCAAACAATATCCAAATGAGATGAAATTTTGATAGCAACACCCTAAAATCATGAAAAGATAGCACACAAATTTTCAGATAAAAATGCAAAGTCTAACTATGAAAACTTCCTAAGGAAAGTTTAGAAAAATAAGACAATAATACTAAAAAAAATATTAGTAAACGGCTGATTTTTTAAGTTTAAAACGGAAACGGACCACAGGTTGTTGGCACGGCATGGGAAATTTTCTTCTACCCTAAATGCATATATAATAATAGTCATTCTGATAACCGGAGCAAAAGTTATGGCCGTTTTAAGTTTTGCAAAAAACAAGTCCCCAAAATTTTTGCCTCTCTCAAATTCAGCCACACCAAGTGCTTCTGGTATTTTTCACACAAAATATGTACCAAAAGAGACTACCACACAAAAAATCAGCCAAAAATAACAATTCTAACTATCAAAACAAAAATCGCCAATTAAATTGTAAAATCAGTCGCTAGTTCAGTTGCTAAACACTGTTCACAACATTACACAAAAAAAATAAGCATTACACAGCATTACACAAAATCAGTCGCAATTTTGTAAGCAACTGAAACAGGGAAGCGCTAAACAGGGGACGCGACTGAAATGCAAAACAGAACGCTACACAAAACAAAACAACACACACTCACACACTAAACAACAGAGATCAAAATAACTAAACACTATTATGAACCTTTGGACCACTGTTCCCCGACAATGGCGCCAAATTTGATCGAGGTCGTACCCGAATCAAATAAACATTAAAAATGCAGTATCTAGGAAGTGATCCTAGGTCGTCTCCCAACGAGCAATGGCCAACCAAACGTTCATAACAGATAGTAATAAAACAGTAACGAATTGGGGGGGGTTGTTTGTTTTTGTAAATTAAACAACAAGCAAATTTGAATTACAAAATAACAGAATTAAAACATGTGGTTTCCCCTTGATTCACAAGCAAGTCTCTTATCCTAGGTTACGAGAATTTATCCTTAATCAGTTCAACCACTTAATCCATCCCTAAATTAAATTACTAAGCGAAAATTAACATAAGGCTTTCATTATGTGATTAAGCAACACATACACCAATTAATCATGAACAAAACTGATCATTAAGCATGAACGTAAATTAAGTGCAGAGACAATTAATCAAGCACTAAGCATGCATGGATTAATAGCAACAAATACAGAGTAATCGGTGAAGAGGAAAAACTGATCAGAATTCAATAGTAATAACAAAACCTCAAAGAGAGTTATGCTTGATCCTCAAGAGAAAACAATGCTGGAGACTTAGCCTTCCATTAATCAGTAGAAAATGAAATTGTAGATTGAAGCAGAAACAAAATTGCAGAAAACGAATTTTATTCTACGTGAACAGTGTGCATGAACAGTAATAAAAACTGGAATTGCCAAAACCCTAAAATTATTCTCCTCTCCCAAAAAAAACTGTCAAAACTAAAACCCTGGTGCTGTTATGTAGGTTCTCAGCCCCAAAGCTTACAAATCTGTTTTAAGTCCAAGCTCATAAACGAAATAAAATAAAATCCGGACAAGATAAGATAAGATTGGATGAAATAAAATCTGGATGAAATAAAATCTAGATGGAATAAAATCTGGATGAAATAAAATCTAGATGGAATAAAATCTGGATAAGATAAGATTTGATAAAATAAAATTGTCTGCTCTCTTCAAGTCCAAGCCCAATTCCGGATTTAAGGCCAATTTCTTATAATTCTCCTGAAATTAAATTAAAAACACAAAATTAGTCAAGTAGGGCCAAATGATAAAAATGCATAATTAATTTGACAATTAAGGCTAGTCAGTAATTAAAATAGTGACAAAAAGGGTTAAGAAATAGGAGAAAATAGTGACACATCAGAGTACCTCAAGATACCTTGTTTGGATTCTAGGAGAGCATATGGTTCAAGGCAAATTGACCCCAAATTTGGGGGAGTGGAGTTGATTGGGATGTAATGTAAAAGGTAAAGCATCAGTACACATAACAAATAAGTTGTGTTAAGAAAAAAAAACAATCAAAGAAAATGTGTGCTGTTGTAATAAGGTCAAAAGCAAAATTAAAGTGAAAGGCTAGTGAGTAAGCTAATTGTATTGAAAAGAATATTTGGAAAAGTCTAGGATTTGTGCTCTCTTAGAATCTAAGCCTTTGAATCCTAGAAAAACCAATGATTTTTTGTAGCCAAGCCTCACTACAAGCCTATAAAAGTCCTTCTGATTCTATTTATGCATTTTTGACTTGATGACAAGAGATGAAATTCAAAGATTGGATCTCTTGCTAGTTGTTATTAATAATTAGCCTAAACACTTGTGCTTGAGTGAAATAGAAGCCATGAGACTGTGGTTTAAGCTACTTTCCTTGATATCTGTCTTATGCCTAACTGCATCTAATTGTACAGGTTACATTTTATTCTTCTCCTTGAATGACTGCATGCTTTGTGAAAGACAAATGATGGGAGCATTTTGCTTCATTCTCGTATCATGCATTCAATAACTTTTGTGCATACACCTTTGTACATAGTCACTATATGTTATTGTCACTTGGGGACCAATGAGTCGTTCTATATTTGCTTGAGGACAAGCAAAACTATAAATTTGGGGGAGTTGTTAGTCGATGAATATGACTAATTTTTATGTATAAAACTTGTCTAAATTTTATCAAATCTAATCTCCTCCAATTTATGGTTGTTTTGTAGTTTTGTAATTACTTTTTGTTAAAGATAGGTAATAAATACAAAGTATTTCTATTTTGTGTGTTTAATAATCATTTTCTCTCAATTTCAAGTTAATTAGGCAAGTTTGTGAAGTGCTGATTTCCCCCCTCTCGCTAAGCCAATCTTCTGGCTTAGCGAGCCATCCGTTGAGTGCAACACTCCTCGGTTGAGCGCGAGGAAGAATCTGGAAGAAGGATGAGCTGTGCATTTGCGCTAAGCGAAGGGTCATCCAGCGAAGTGCACCACTTCAGTCCATCCGCTGAGCGAGAAAAGCACGCGCAAAGCCAAAATCCACTAATAAGCGCTAAGCAGTTCAGAATTGTGCTTGGCTCGCAAGCACGAACAAAGCCGCCTATTTAATCCTAAAATCAGATTTTGAAGAGGAGTTTGGGCCTTTTCTTGAAGCTTCTGCATGTCTAGGGTTTTCTAGAGATAGAAAGCTCCAAGTTCCAGAGAGTTTGAGAGATTTTGTTGTGTGAAGACCTGCAGAAAACCAAGCTTGAAGAGGCAGCTGTCCTAAGAGCTTGAGATGAGTTTGTGAGTGATTGTGAGGTTCTAGAGGTGGAGGAGACATCCTCACCACTTGTATTTCTTCAATCCTTCATCTTTTTCTTCTCTTTGTTGTAAAGGAAGCTTCCTAGTTACGGAGAGCTAAATCCTCTGTTAGTTCTTCTTTGTAGGTACTTGATGTAAATACCTATATATCTATTTAATGATGTTTTGTGTGTTCACTGTGCTATCAGAACTTCATTCTACCATGCTTTTGCCTTGATCATGTAGATGCATGTGTTTTTAGGATCATTCAACAGTGGAAATTGGTCAGATTCTTAGAACTTGATAGGACGGGGCTAGTTTAATGTATTATCACGAGGGATCGGGGTACGGTAACCTAGTTGTTGTATGTTTGTCTTAATGCGGTTCTGGTCGAGTTTAGTCCAGCAAGAGGAATCTGCGGACGATGCCTGATCAAGATTAGGTTATACTATCATGAGGAATCGGGGTTTAGCATTTCAGGGGACACCATAGAACACATGAGCATTGTTAAGTAGAGAATATCCCTTTAACATCAGGCACCTATTAGGAAGACCAACATGTTACCTACTTGTCTTTATGCATCATTTCTCACGTGATTTTACTTTTTAATAGTTAGTTTACACACTTATTCATAGTAAACACATCTCTTTTTATATTAAACACATATTAACTAAAGTAGCTTTACCAAGTAACACAAGTTCCCTGAGCGTTCGATACTCGATTCTTACCGTTTTATACTACTTGCGCGATCCGGTGCACTTTCTGCGACCGAACAGCGACCATGTCGTGCACATATACCTTGACATGTTTCTGATTTGTTGTTTAACGACTCGGTCCATCAATCGTTGGTATGTAGCGCCTACATTTTTAGGCCAAAAGGCATGACCTTGTAGAAAAAGTGGGCATCGTCGATAATAAATTCCATTTTCTCCTCATCTGGAGCATGCATCTTGATCTGGTTATATCCGGAGTAAGCATTTAGGAAGCTTAGCACCTGAAACCTGGACGGTCCATTGACTAATCTGTCAATGCTGGGCAGAGAGTATGCATCTTTGGGACACGCCTTGTTCAGATCAGTGTAGTCAGTGCACATTCACCATTTTTCGTTGGCCTTTTTTAGCATAACGATGTTGGTGAGCCAGGTGGAATATCTGACTTCTCTAATAAAGTTAGCATTGAGGAGTTTGTCCACTTCTTCTCTGACAGGTTTGCATCGTTCTTCTCCCATCTTTCTTTTTTACTGTGATATTGGTTTGGCCTGGGGACAGATGGCAAGTTTGTGGTAGATTATGCTGGGATGGATTCCTGGCATGTCAGATGGTTGCCAAGCAAATGAATCTGCATTTCTATGTAGCACGTCGGTGATGTGCCAGTGTTCATGATTGGTGAGGTCCCTATTGAGCTGCGTACACTGCTCGAGTTTAGGTTCAAGCTACAACTTGATGAGCTCTTCGATGGGTTTTGGGCCTTTGTCAGAGGTGTCGTCTCACGGATCTATATCAAATTCGTGTTCCCGACTTGCTTGGTAGACGACCAAGGCTCAGATCGAAGATCCTTTGTCCATGCTTATGACTTGAGTGCCCTTAGCTGCTGCGGGATGAGGCTTGGAAGGCTCCCTGGCAAGAGGATATGGTGCTACCTTCAGGCTCTCTACATAGCACTATCGTGCTTGCTTTTGGTATGCCTTGACAGTTACAATCTCCCCGATCAAAGTAGGGAATTTCATTTTCAAATAGGGCATGGAGACTATGGCTCCAAGCTAGTTGTCAATCAAAGCAAAATTTAATGTGTCTGCATCAACAAGTAGATATCTTATGGTGAAGCTTTTGGAGAGTTTGTCTTGACCGAAGGTGGTCATTAACTCCATGTAGCCTCTGGTTTTTACTCTCTCACCTGCAAAGTCGAGGAGTGGACCAGCGTGAGGGTGGACAATGTCGGGAAAGACCTCGAGTCTCCAAAATTTTTTCCAATATAGGATGTTAGTGGAATTGCCCTGGCCGATGAGGACCTTGGACACCATGAAGTTTGCAATGATGATGGAGACAACCATGGGGTCGTCCTAGTTAACGAGGTTGATACCCTTGAAGTCCTTATCCGCGAAAATGATAGGAAGGAGACTTCGTTGTGATGGTGCACCGACAAAATTAATGTCAATGTCCCGAATGGCGAGATGATGGTGTTTTTGGGACTAGTTGGATTGTCCTCCATAGGAAAATCCACCAGCAATGGTGTTGATTACACCTCTAATTTGCTGGGCGGGTTCTTGTTCTTATGGAGGTTGTTGCTCACGCTATTGTTGCTGGTGTCTCTGTCTTCCTCAGTCTTCCGCTCTATCTCTTCTTCTTTCTGCTTCGTGGTTCCTATGCTGCTCCTCTTGGTGTCCTCCAGGTCTTGCTCTTGCTTGGTGGTTGTTCGGCCTTTTGACAAACTAGGCTAGGTACCTAGCTTGTATAAGCTCTTCTATCTTGTCCTTTAGGGCCCAACATTCTTCTGTGGTATGACCAATAATGCGATGATAACTGCAGTATTTGGTTGCGTCTAACCCCGACCTGGGAGGTTTCGTAGGGGGTAGCTTGATGGGTACCATCAAGTAGTAAGCTTCCTTCAGAATTGAAGTGCAATTGGCCGTTAAGGGTGTGTAACGCTCATATCTGGGCCCTTTTAGAAAACCTGGCACTTGTCTGGCTTGTGCCTCTTGTCCAACTTGTGTAAGTCGGTCTTGGTGCTTTCTTCTTACTTGTTGCACTTCTATTCGACTTGTCTAACTTCATTCCTGAATTTGGACATTTCTTCAATCTGGATGTAGCCCTTGGCTTACTCGCACAACTCGTCCATGCTACTAGGGTTTTTTTTGCACAGACTATTTGTGAACTTGCCGGGGCGTAGGGCGAAGAGCATGGAATGCAACACTACCTCGGGATTAAGATTTGTGATCTAGATGACTGTGTGCCCAAATATGTCCATGAATTTTCTTAGAGACTCATTGTCTGCTTGTCGCAAGCTGGCCAAGGCTGCCGAAGTCATGTTGTGAGATCTGCTAGTTGTGTACTGCACACTGGTGTTTGACAAGGGTGTCAAAGCTGTCTATTGATCTAGGTGGGAGTATACCGTACCAGGTCAATGTTGCCCCCTTGAGGGATGTTGGAAAGACATGACATAGAATCACATCATTATTAGTGTATAGGATTGTCTGAGTCAGGAAGGCATCCAGGTGTTCATCTGAATTTGTAGTCCTATCATAACCCCTACGAGACAAAACGTGGGGGGCAGTATTCTGCTTCTGGATGGCCTGTGCCTTCTTGCGCACATCCTGAAAAAATTAAACAATAATGTTTGAAATGGGTAGAATGAAGTATAACAACATCATGTTAAATATGAAAAACAACTTAAATGGCAAGGAACATACCTACCAAGAAGGGTCTCTGTGAGTCTGGCAAAATTGGGCCCACTTTTCCTTGCTGATGCCGTATTTCTCACAGACAGTGTCCTCGACACCGTCCTGATCGGCTGCAAGGGCCCATTTCCTCGTGAGGTCTGATTTAAACTGCCTCCATCTCTCCCCCACGGTCTGTAGTAACTTCCTTTTCGTTCTACTGTCAGAAGCCTCTGGGATATCAAATTCTGCCTGACAACATCAAATAAAGTTTATTTGTTACAATAATGTATTTTTTGGCTATTAATTAAACAAAATCAAATAAAAAAAGAGAAATACCTGAATATCCTCCCAAATTAGGTCCTTCTGAGCAGTAGGGACCTTCTTCCTTTTCTCGTAGGTGTCGTCCACCTTATCACGCGCCACAATCCCCAAATATGTTCTTAATTTCTTCCTGTGGGGACCGTCGGCCTTCCCGGTAGCAGGATCGACATGCACCACTGGTCTCTCAGCACCAGGTGGTCTAGTGGACAATGATCGTAGACGTGAGGCTTTGCATTTCCGCTTCACGGCAGACGGCGAAGCCGATGCGTCCGAAGGAGGAGGAGGAGGAGGAGGAGGAGGAGGAGGAGTGGAGGGAGGTGGAGAACCCATGATCTTTTATACAATAACATACATCAACATACAAAATAGGATTACTGAAAAGAGGATCAGTCATAAGTTTTTTTTGGAAGGCAAAAGTATAATATTATTAAACAAAACCCCACCACAGAAGGAGACAAGACAAATTAACCATGTTATAAAAAATCTATTACATGTAATGAACAATCAATGTATGCTTGATGGAATATAAATACTATATCTTCAGAAATACACATGTACATGGCATCCTTAGGACTTCATCCAGCTGATGTTTGTCGCCAGTTTCATCATCCACCACCCTTTTCTTCTCTGCCTTCTCACGTTTGTTGTTGTTAAACCCATATTTATGCCTTCTTCCCTTCATGTCTTGTTTTATCACAACTTTACCCGAATTTCCTATATTCAGCACAGTTGAATCTCCTGTCTTATTCTCCAATGACACACTTTGATGGCCTTTATCTCTTTCCTTTGTATGTTCTAGTGGTTCAGCTTCAGAATGCATAGAGTAATCGGAATTTTCCAGCTTCAGAATGCTTTTGTAAACTACATTGTAATTTACAAAACAAAAGTTGAAAGGAAAGATATTGAGCTGGTAGACGAGGAAGAAGCACAGATTGGTGCTGATCGTTCTAGTGCAACCTCTAATAAATCTGAGATTTATAAGGAGGAAGCATGGAATGCATCACAAAAGCATAAACCAAAGAGGGTGGAGAGTGTCAATGCTGATGCAGAAGCCTTTGGTGATCATTGGGAAATTTAGATTGCTTTATGCATTCTGAAGCTAAAGCACTAGAACATACAAAGGAAAGAGATAAAGGCCATCAAAGTGTGTCATTGGAGAATAAGACAAGAGATTCAGCTGTGCTGAAGATAGGAGATTCGGCTAAAGTTGTGATAAAACAAGACATGAAGGGAAGAAAGCATAAATATGGGTTTAACAACAATAAACGTGAGAAGTCAGAGAGGAAAAGGGTGGTGGATGATGAAACTGGCGACAAACATGAGCTATATGAAGTCCTAAAGATACCATCTAAATAAAAAAACCGATGCCTCAATCAGAGAAAAATGTAGCTGTCACTTACTTGCTTTGGTGACCTCTGTCTCTGCAGAAAATTACATTAGACGATGTTAATCAATTCTCCTTCATCATGATCATTTCGATTAGCATGAACGTCGTTAGCTTCTTCTTCTCCGACAACGTTAGGAGTGATTTGAGCGGTCAAAGGACTAACATAGGTGTCCATGTATGAATTATCATCTTCTACATTAACACCAATTGTTTTGCCCTGCAGAACCACCCACCACCTTTCATCACAAGGGTCTTGCACGTAAAATACTTGTCTAGCTTATTCTGCCATGATGAAAGGGTCATTGTGGTAACCAAGTTTCTTTAGGTCTACCAACGTAAATCCTATATCATCGTTGCGCACACCGGTGTTGCTGTCAACCCATTTACATTTGAAAACACATACCGTAAATTTCACATAGTTAAGCTCCCAAATTTCATCAATGAACCCAAAGTAAGGGATGGAAGCTACACAGGGATTGGCGTCATTGACACTTGCAAAGTGTTGAGATTCAGCCCTTAGGTTGACCCCGCTGTTCTGCATTGTACTTTTGTCATCTTGAGCTTTTGTGTAAAATGAATACCTGTTTATGTCGTATCCTTGCCAAGTTATAACATTTCTTTTAGGCCCATCTGCTAGCTTTCTTAATGTTTCTGAAGCATTCTCATCTGCAAAGATTGTATCTTTAAACCAATCACAGAAAGTCTTGGTATGCTTTTTCAACACCCAATTCTTTGACATTTTCGGATTATTCTGTTTGACTAAAGATTCATGCTTAACTATGTATGGCAAAACTTCATTACTGTTGTTCAAGACATACAAGTGAGCTTGTAACAAATCTTCTACACTTGGAGTGATGACATGCAGTCCTCTTGAACCCTTACCACCCACTTTGTCATCATGTCGAGACTCAGGAAGCCCAACAGGTTTAGCCTTCTCTAAGTATTCTGAACAAAATTCAATGGCTTCTTCTACAATGTACCTCTCTACAATAGATGCTTCTGGACGATATAGATTCTTTGCATACCCTTTTAAGATCTTCATGTATCGCTCAACCGGGTACATCCATCGTAGATAAACAGGACCACAACATTTGATTTCTCTGACCAGATGCACAATCAAGTGAATCATGATGTCAAAGAAAGCAGGGGGAAAATACATATCCAACTGACACAGTATAATTACGGCCTCATTTTCTAACTCATCAAACTTGACTGGATCAATGACTTTGCTACATATAGCATGGAAGAAAAAGCACAGGCGAGTTATCGCTAACCTGACTTTGTTTGGCAAGATGTCTCGTATAGCCACGACTAACAATTGTTGCATCAGCACTTGACAATCGTGAGACTTTAACCCTACAAGCTTAAGCTCCTTCAACTGCACAAGGATCTTAATATTTGAAGAGTATCCTTGTGGAACCTTCACCCGATGAAGACACTGACAAAAACTTATCTTTTCCTTCTTGGACAAAGTATGGCAGGCTGAGGGCAAGTAAATTTTCTTCCCATCAGACCTTGGATGCAACTGTGATCATATACCCATATCAGCTAGATCTTGACGGGTATTCAAGCCATCCTTCGTCTTGCCTTGAATGTTAAGGAGCGTCCCAACCACACTGTCACAAACATTTTTCTCCACATGCATAACATCAATACAATGTCTAACGTCAAGATCACACCAGTACGGAAGATCAAAGAAAATGGACCTCTTCTTCCATATGCAACTCTGACTTTTATCCTTCTTTTGGGTCTTCCCAAATACAGTATTCAGGTGTTGAACTCGCTGATATACCTGCTCACCAGTCAATGGTATCGGTGCAATATCATGCTCTTGACTTCCATTAAAAGCTTTTTTCAGTCATCTGTAAGGATGATTGGGTGTTAGAAAGCGGTGATGCCTACTGTAGACTATTTTTCTCCCATGTTTAAGTTGTATGTAACTTGTTTTTTCTTCACAGATGGGGCATGCATGATGACCCTTAACACTGTAACCACTGAGATTCCCATATGCTAGAAAGTCATTAATGGTACAAAAAAGCATTGCACGTATTTCGAACGTCTCCTTGTGAAACACATCAAACAGTACAACCCCCTCATCCCACAACTTTCTCAGATCTTCAACCAACAGACTTAGATAAACATCAATGTCATTTCCTGGCTATCTTGGGCCCGATATCATCATGGACAACATCATGTATTTTCGCTTCATGCACAACCAAGGAGGCAAATTGTAAATTACTAGTAGAACTGGCCATGAATTATGTTGAGTGCTTAAGGTGCCATATGGATTCATTCCATCACTGGCTAGTCCAAGTCGAAGATTTCTTGGGTCTTTCCCGAAATCCGGATACAAACCATCAATCTTCTTCCACTGCGAGCAATCAGCCGGATAACGGACCATTCCATCAGAAATCCTTCCATTTGCATGCCATGTAAGGTCTTTTGCGTCACCCTCATGAGAAAAAAAACACTTAAACCTTGGAATGATTGGAAGATGCCACAAAACCTTCGCAGGGGGCCCTTATTGGAGTTTTCATTAGAACTGCTTTCCTCTTCATCCTTCACTTTGTACCGTGAAGTCCCGCAGATAGGGCATTTTGACATTTCTTGGAATTCATGCTTGTACAGTATGCAATCATTGGGGCAAGCATGAATCTTCTGATACTCCATACCCATCGGACACAATATCTTTTTCGCCTAATAGTAACTTTTAGGCAACGTGTTGTCCTCTGGAAGCAGATTGTGCACTACCTCAAGCAGTGAGGTGAAACTTTTGTCACTCCACCCATACCTGGCCTTCACATTAACCAGACTTAACACAGCAGACAACAGGGTTAAGGAATTCTTACACCCTGTATACAAAGGCTTCTTTGAATCACTCTGCAATCCTTCATACACAAGGGCGTGTGCTTGCTGGAAAGACTCTTGTCCAAGGTCATGAATCATGTCCTCCAACTGATCTCCCATTTCTACTTCAAACGGTTCAGATTGGGACCCACTCTGCATGTCTGTGACTTCACCATGCCATATCCACGTCGTGTAATTCTTCTTAATCCCATCACACAATAGATGGTCTCGTATGTCATCCAGTAGTTGTCGTCTTCCATTCAAACAGTTGATGCAAGGACAATAATATTTTCCTTCTTCATTCGGCCGACCTCTTTCTGAAGCAAATTGCAAGAATTGTTCGATGCCATCCTCATATTCTGGGCTCATACGACTTTCATTCATCCAACTTCGATCCATATAAGCAATTCCATGCATGAAAATCTCACTTTTTTATTTATAGGTGTGGCCCTATCCCATTTAGGAAAACTGTCTTTTATGTTAGCTTCAAACGTCAGGGTTACCATTATTTACAAAAATTTGACTAAATTTCGGCAGCATTTCGCATTGGTCTCCAAGTACACGACATGACATCGGTGAAATGAATTTCCCGATAATCAAGTATGCACTCAGAGAACAATTTGAAATGCATTGAACCGAAATTTAATCAAATTAATGAAAATAATAATAACCTTCACGAATGAATCTAACTTAAAAATACCAGTTTCCCCAAACTGTCCAAACGGACAATTCAAGACTAAATACAATGACTAATGCAAATTGTCCGCAAGAGTCATTGCATTTAGTCTCAAACGGGAATCTAAGGTTCACTCAGCATGAACAACAGTTGTTTATATAGAAAATTAGACTGATCACATACAAGAACATACAAAAGGTAAAATTCAATTACAGGCAAATATAGACATCAGCAGTTGTTTATGTATATAATTTAAAATGCTGGGTTTGAAGGGTGGTTATGCTTTATTATTGTAGTTGGGTATATGTCTGTGTGTGGGTGTGTCTGTGGTTCCTTCAAGTTTGACACTGTACAAACTCTTGTGTCAAGGTTCCTTTAGGTTTCTTCTTTTTTCGCGGACGAGGGTGAGAGCCCCGTCGAGTCTGATGAAACAAAAGTCCAAAGTTGGAGCTGTGTGTGTGTGTGTGTGTGTGTGTTTCTGGTTGTGCGTGTGTATGAATATCGGGAACGACAAACAAGATTGCTAATATCGGGACCAGTAGACAGGTGGTGCTAGGTGAAGATTGATAACTGATAGAGGGGAATCAATTAAAAAGGCCATGCCATGGCCTGGCATTCTTTGGAATGACTGTGGTGTGAATTGCCATTATACTGACTTTGGATGCAAACAAGAGACGCTGTTGTTGCCCTTCAAAGCTCAAGTACCAAACGAATATATATGTTGTCATTTCAACGATACATCCCTAAATTTAGCTTCTTCCGCACGGAGTGAAAAATGGTTTAGGAGGGAGCAAGATAAGATAAAAAGAGTTAAAGAGAATGGTCACTTTCCAAATTAAGTTATTTAACTTTTATTCTTAAATTTCATCGTCTAGGTTTGAAAACAATATAAGTATGTGTCAAACATTGAGTTTCTTTAATTTAAAAATTTAATGTCTATGTATTTAATCTCAAATTTAATGTCTATCTTAAATTTCTATGTCTGTGTGTGTCTGTGGTTGTGTGTTTGTATGTGGGTGTCTGTGTCTGGGTGTGTGGTTGTGTGTGTGTGTGTTTGTGTGTCTGTGGCTGTGTGTGTGTGTGTGAGGTTATGTATGTGTATATGTCTGTGGCTGTGTGTGTGTGTGGGGGGGGGGGTATGTGGATGTGTGTGTGTGTGTGTGTGTGTGTGTGTGTGTGTGTGTGTGTGTGTGTGTGTGTGTGTGTGTGTGTGTGTGTGTGTGTGTGTGTGTGTGTGTGTGTGTGTGTGTGTGTGTGTGTGTGTGTGTGTGTGTGTGTGTGTGTGTGTGTGTGTGTGTGTGTGTGTGTGTCAATAGCACAACCTGCATTTCAAAGATAGCAAAATTGAATGCAGTATAGAGGTGTTGAAACCAAATAGAAATTCAGCTACAACTTGACCTTATGTTTGGTTCTTCTTGTATTTTATTGCAATTGCTTTGCTTTCAGTCTATGAGTATGTTTCTATGTTGTCTAGATAAGCTGAAAAACTTAAAAGCTGCTATAAAACAGTGGAGTAAGGTACAGGGGAATATTGATGTCAAGAAGATCTTCAGTTCAGCAGAAACTAAATGAGGTGGAGGATCCAGCCTCTCATCGAATTCTGTCTAATCAAGAGCTGAAGGACAGAAATTCCCTACAGCAGGAATTATGGAATGCTTCAAATGCATTTGAATCTCTAAATTCAATGTAGCTTTGATGGGAAGATGGATATGGGCCTTTGCATCTGATCAGCAACAGCTTTGGGTCAGAATTATAACTTCAAAATATAGTGGTTGGTCAGAATTCCAAAATGGTAGAGATAAAAGGGGTTATTCCCATTGGTGAAGGGTTGGGTGTGGGGAAAATATTAAATTCTGGACAAATAAGTGGCTAGGGGAACATTACACTCTTCAGCAGAAATATAATCAGCTTTTCCTGATAAGTAGACAGCAAAAAGCCCTCATTTCAAATATGGGTCATTTTACTCATGATAGTTGCAGGTGGGACATGAGGTGGAGGAGGAATTTATTTGATCATGAAATTCATTTAGCTATGTTGTTTATGGAGGAAATCAGCCCTGTTCCTATTTAGAGACAGGTTAAAGACACTATGTTGTGGTTGGCTGAACCTAATGGACAGTACACCACTAAGTCAGCTTATAGATTATGCATGAACACCAACTCATCAAGTTCAGATGGGAAGATCTTTAAGATAATTTGGCAGCTAAAAATCCCATAGGGATTGTTTGTGAAATCCCATAAGCATTATATCAGATGGAGGGCTGCAATTTCTAACAGAATTGGTTTGTGAAATTTCTAAGGGAATCTTCATTTTCTTACAAATTTAGTGAAGCAATTTGTTTCAAATCACATATGTGAACGTTACATATTGATTTCTGCCTCATCAGGTATCTATAGTTTTGATATGGTGAAGATGCGTGTGAGAGAGGTGTAATTAAATGAAGTTTTACAATATCTTGAATTTCATTTATATTTATCATTTATGTAGTTGAATTTCTGGTGCTTTCTGTATTTATTTAATTCAACATTGTGTGGTGATATTAACTGCTTTAGGTTACTTGTTCTTGGGTTAATTTATGACAAACAATGATGTTGGTAAATATTAAGTTAATGAGTTCCACACTTTTCGGATAAGCTGTGTTGAATTTTTTCCATTAAGTTATTAAAAATTCTTTTTGATCTTGGAGCTATTTTGCACGTTCCCTTGAAATACTTGTATTCAGTTAATTTTGGTATAATAGTTAGCTTAATCACTAAATCAGTGATGGAGAACCAGCAGTTAGTTTTCTTTGCTTTTCTCTAGGTTTGTCATAGCATCTGAATTTGCAGCCTTGAAGTGGTTGAGAAATTCCTATTATGCAATATTTTTTAACCGTAAAAGGAGGGACTAAAATGGCCTGAATGGGTTCAGTTCAGGGATTGTGATAGTTGCTGGGTTGTTTACTGATGGGAATTTGCCGTTTTCTTTTCTTTTAAACTCAACAAAGAAAAGGCCTATGACTATAATCCTCCAAGGATACTTAGGTGGTCTTGTAAGTGACTAGTTTTTGTTAGCACTCCCAAGTATATAATACTAAAAAATCTATGTAACTTGCTAGTAAATCTTAATCATCCTTTTATTTCCCCCATCGTCTAGACTGTTTGACATTTTGGCTGAACCTAATGAACAGTACCCTCATTTCTTAATTTTTCTGCTATTTTTTTCTTGTCTTATTTCTGTAATTACCCATAGGGATTTGTCAAACCCCTACACTATGTATTGTGCCTTTTACATGATTGCAAATTATCCATTCAGGAAAAGAAGTGGATAATTTTGATGTAGAAGAAAAGAAATTACTTCGACTTCCCTTCACCATTTTGATGTAGAAGAAAAGAAATTACTTCGACTTCCCTTCGACTTCCCTTTACAAGATTCTGGCCAAGACTCTTGCTAACAGATTGAAGTTGGTAATGCCGGACATCATAGACGAGAGGCAATCTGCATTCATACAGGGATATCGACAAAGTGGTTGACAAGCTGGTCAACATTCAGCGTAGATTCTTATGGGGTGGAGACTTGGAGCAGCGAAAGATTGCCTGGGTTAATTGGAAAACTGTGTGCCTTCCAAGAGACAAAGGCGGTCTTGGCATAAAGGATTTACGGGCTTTTAATACAGCGTTGCTAGGAAAGTGGAAGTGGGAGCTGTTTCAACAACATGGGGACCTGTGGAGTAGAATTCTTATATCTAAGTATGGAGGGTGGAGAGCCCTGCATGACACAAGGAGGAGCAACCATTTATCTTCTTGGTGAAAGGGTCTGCTGTAGTTAAATCATCAACAACACACAACAATATTTAAAAATCAGACAGAGTGGAGGGTGGGGAGTGGTCATAAATTCATATTCTGGGAAGATTCTTGGGTAGGTGCTAGAGTTTCACTAATGGCAAAGTATCCTAGATTATACAACATCTCCAACCAGCAACACCAACTTATCAGTAGTGTGGGGAGCCAAAAAGATGCAGGGTGGGAATGGAGGTTTAGTTGGAGGAGATCTTTATTTGAAAATGAAATTGGGATGGCAGCTGAATTTCTAGAGGAACTGGCTCCAGTAAAAATTCAACAAAACAGACCAGATTCATGGGTTTGGAAGGCTGACCCGAGTGGGAATTATTCTACAAAATCAGCATATCGATTATTGATGGAAGTGACAACGGGGGCTGAAGAAGATAGGAATCTCGTGGAGTTATGGAATCTTAAAATCCCTTTTAAGCAGACAGTGTTTGCATGGAGGCTCATCAAAGATTGATTGCCAACTAGGAAAAACTTAAGGACCAGACAAGTCGAGTTGAATGATTCTAGGTGCCCACTGTGCAACAGCCAGAATGAAGATGCAACACACCTATTTTTCTACTGCACCAAGACCCTACCTTTGTGGTGGGAATCTCAGTCATGAATAAATTCATCTGGTGTATTTCCTCATAATCCCAAAGATCATTTTCTGCAACATGAAAACTAGTCTGTTGTTGGAGTTAGAGCTAGAAGATGGAAATGCTGGTGGGTAGCACTAACATGGACAATTTGGAAGCACCGAAACAGGGTAGTCTTTGATAATCAATCTTTTGATGGAAGTAAAGTCATGGATGACGCACTATTTCTGCTATGGTCTTGGCTCAAGGTTATGGAGAAGGGTTTCACTATGCACTTCTGCTATTGGTCTTCCCATCTCAAAGCAGTCTTCTAGAAGTAGGGAGTGTTCATGAATGTAACAGTTTAAACTAGATTTGCAGGGCATGTGTACTTCCTCTATGGGTTCAGCCAGATCCTTAGTATTTTTCTAAGGAACCATATCTATGGGATCCTATCTATGTACAAAAGTACCTCTGGTACTTCATCACTATTTACATAATGAAATATTTATATATTTTTGCCGATAAAAAAAAACCATGCAAATGATAGCAATACACTAACAACAGTACCAGATATCACACAGATAACAACATCAGACAATAATTCCAACCAAGAGGAAATCATGACTAGAAATAGCAGAGGCAATAACAGACCAAAACGCAACACACACAGGCCCAAGTACCTCAGTGACTTCGTATAAGGACCAGGGGAGCTGCAAGCCCGATAGCAGATTCTAGAACTCCTTCTACTTCGCGCTTAAAGCTTTTTCCACATTTTACTTGATACCTATGTGGTTATGCAATTTCAAAATTCTGTTATAACAACTTAGCAAAATATCTTGTATGAAATGGCTATAAAAAGGGGTAATGATGAAATAAAAAGATATGAGAATTATTCCCTGCAATTTAGCTTTTCTTTTATTCTAGTTAGCTATCAACTGGTCTGACCTTAGCTTTTCTTTTATTCCAGTTAGCTATCAACAGACTAATAGGAAAGAACAAAATACTAAACATTTATTTAATTAAATCTAATAAAAAATTTACTTCAATCACATTATTTAACAAAATACTTGCAAGGTAGGGGTGTCTTCTAAGAGCTAGAGTGTTTGGCAGCCTATTATAAGGAAGTTTGAAGCCAAGCTTGCAAAATGTAAGCAAAGAAGTCTATCTATGGGGTGCAGAATCACTCTCATTAATTTAGTTTTATCAACAAAGTGTACCATAATTCTATTTAATGGATATCCATGTAGGGAGTGTTTGTAGCCTATAGGGTGTCTATACAGGGTATGTCTATAAAGGATATGAAGCATAAGGTGAACCTTGTGTGTATTCAAAAAACAAAAAAGGAGTCTTTTTGGTAAGCTCATCTGCCAATCTATGTGGGGAGATTCCTATGTGTCTTCGGATTTTGTTCCTTCAATTCAAGCATCAGGTGGATTGCTGTGCTTGTGGAATAACTCAGATTTTCAGGTGGAGAGAAGGGTTAAGGGTAGAAATTTTCTAATGCTGGAAGGGAAGTGGGTAAAATAGAATCAGTGGATTCGAATTCTTAATGCCTATGCACCTTGTGATTTAGCTGGGAAAAAGACCTTGTGGGATGATTTGAGGGACCTCAAGGCTTCTAATCCTACTGGTTTATGGTGCTTTCTAGGGGATTTCAATACTATCAGGAGCCAGGATGAGAGAATTAGCTTATCTCAGAGGAGTGTTGTCACCTCAGATACCTCAGATTTCAATGATTGGATATCTGAGATGGAGCTCCATGATATTAGATGCTTTGGCAGCAATTTTACTTGGTTTAGGCCCAATGATAGTGCCAAGAGTAGGCTTGACAGATTCTTGGTGTCTGATCAGTGGTTATACTTGTGGCCTGATACTTCCCAACATGTCCTTCAAAGAGATTATTCTGATCATTGTCCAATCATTTTGAAGACAAGGATGGTGGACTGGGGCCCTAAGCCTTTTCGGGTTGTGGACTGGTAGCTTAATCATAAAGGGTACCACTCTATGATCAAAGAGGCTTGGAATACAGATCTGCAGGGTGGTTGGGGGGGGGGGGGAATTGCCCTTAAAAATAAGTTGAGGAACTTGAGATACACTATAAAACAATGGTGTAAAGACCAGGGGGACATTAAAGCTTCCAAGATTCAGAACCTCAAGCAGAAATTATGTGATTTGGAGAATCTAGCTTCTCATAGAATTCTATCTGATAGTGAAGTTATAACCAAGAGAGCTTTGCAACAAGAGTTGTGGGATATTTCAAATGCTTATGAATCCTTGTTGAGGCAGAAATCTAGGGCTAAGTGGATCAAGGAGGGTGACAAAAATACAGCTTACTTCCACAAAGTGATCAATTTCAGAAGAAGCTCAAATGCTGTTCATGGTATTCTCATTGATGGTGCTTGGGTCCAGCAACCTGACCTTGTTAAGAATGCAGTGGTTAACTTCTTTCTTGAGAGGTTCACTGAGCTGAATCCCTATAGACCTACTTTGGATGGGGTCTCTTTTCCCTCTATTGAGCAATATCAAAGAGAGGGGCTGAGATTGATTCACGGATTACGGACACTAAGATTAATCAAAAAGAATATGAGGAGGGGATGTTTCTTCATTCTTCGGAACTAGCTGGGAGGAACCCTAAGCAAGACTGTCCCTCACAAAGCCCTGCCACTATTAATAGCTTCAATAATAGTTATTTTGAGAATGAGGAGGATCTTCCTAGGGAGATTGCTAGAGATTTGGGTGTGTCCTATGCTGATAAAAACACCTGTAAGGACAAGATGAAGTATGATGTTATTAACAATAGCATTTTCCCTCAATTAGCAGCAGTGATGGGAACGGAGCAGAATGACCCATGAATATCTTGTCACTCAATTCTAGAGGGCTGGGCAGTGGAGTCAAGAGGTCAGGAATTAGAAAGCTAACCATGGCCAATGATGTTGTTGTTCTCTGCATACAGGAAACTAAAAGGGAGTTCATTGAGGTCTAGAACCAATGATTGGGGACCTAAACCTTTCAAGATAATGGATTGGTGGCTGAAGGACAAAAGCTTTTAGAATATGGTGGTTCACAACTGGAGTAACTATCATCCTAGTGGTTGGGGTGGTTTTGTTCTCAAGCAGAAATTAAAGTTCATAAAAAATCACATAAGGCAGTGGAGTTTACAAAATGGTGGTATTACAGCTACTAAAATCCAGAATTTAAAGAAGGACATGAATGCTTTGGAGGCTGGAGTCAATGGTTCAAACATATCTCAAGCTGAAATGGAGCTTAAGAAATCTTTGCAGGAATAGCTGTGAACAGCAACTATAGCTTATGAATCCATGATGAGGCAAAAATCTAGAGTGAAGTGGATAAGAGAAGGGGATACAAATTCAGCTTATTTTGGAAGAAATCTCTCAGATTACAATCCAACGACAAATATCTGATAGCTGGATGTGGGAAGCAGAGCCTAATGGATGTTACTCTTCAAGGAGTGCATATAACATGCTACAAGAAAGTTCAATGGGTGCCAATCTGGATGAAGCACTGCAGAACCTTTGGAAATTAAAAATCCCATCCAAAACTGCAATTTTTGCGTGGAGACTCATCAAGGATCGATTGCCAACTAAATCTAATCTGAGAAGGAGGAAAATAGAGATAAATGACAGATTATGCCCGTTTTGCAGAACTCAGTAGGAGGATGCATCTCATCTCTTTTTCAATTGTCCCAAATCTCTAGCTTTATGGTGGGAATCCTTAGCATGGACTGGAATAGTAGGGGCATTCCCCATTATCCCCAGGTACCATTTTTTGCAGCACCAAAATGGGATGAATGGAGGGAAAAGAAACAATAGCTGGAAGTGCTGGTGGGTAGCGTTAACGTGGTCAATGTGGCAGCACAGAAATAAGATCCTTTTCTCAAACGAATCATTCAACGCTTCTAAGCTGATGGATGATGCTCTGTTCTTGCTGTGGTCTTGGCTTAGAGCATCGGAGAAAGACTTCAATATTCACTATAACTATTGGTCTACCAATTTACCAATATGCTTTTCAGCAGATTAGGATGTTTATAGTTGTGGGGATGTAATTTAGGAGGGCTCACAAGCCAAGGGGCTTTGATTATGTATTCTTTTTATAGGATGGATCTCACCAATCTGAGCAGCTTGTCAGGTGGATCCACCATGATTTCCATAACTCTTTTGTAATCACAGTACCCGTGGTACTGTTATTTTAATATACATATCCTATTTTGCTGATAAAAAAAATAGAAGGAGGGTAAATGCTTTTCAAGGTTTATTCATGGAGTCCTTGTGGTTAAATTTCTGGTTAAATTTGGTTACCAATCTTATGATGGCCTTTGGTTAAATTTCTGGTTATATGTATTGGGGTCCTTGTGGTGGGTTTTGTTGGGTTTTGTTTGCTTTTTGGAAGGTGGCACTTTTGTGTCTTGTATTTGTTATTTTCAGTACCTCTGGTATTGTTCTATTTATTAATAATATACATATTTTTGCCTTCCAAAAAAAAGTAGAATGGTAATAGGCAACTTAATTGAAAATCTCATAATTATATTTTACTTACACTAAAAATTTAAGAACTGCTAATATTTAATATTCCAAGATGATAACTGATTCACAGCTAGATGGAAACCAAATAAGAGAACCAGAAAGATTACTATCAGAAAACCAACAAATTAAGCATGGAAGAATAACCAACTCACTCTCTTCTCTCTGTTGAACCAAAATCAGCTCAAAGACATCTCCTAATCTTACATTTTTTCTTCTAAATGCTTGAAAAGTATAAATAAAAAAAACCATTTGTTTCAATTAATAAATCCCTTAATACCAATATATAGAGAGGAAGATGGTACAATCTGTTAAAAAATATATCTATCTCCAAGACTTCCTCATGCATTCTAGTAATTTATCATTCTATTTATGCTCATCTAAGTTTCCTTTATTTCAATAGGACTACAATTTTCTAGATTCTTTCCTTTTATTAAAATTATTTTTACAACCCTTTCATCCAGTTATTTAAACTAACCACCAATATCTCTCTCCTATATAGTACCCAAGAAAATGCACAATGGGTAAACATGCAATCTAGTTGATGATGCAGTCAAGAGTCATTAACAATATAATTGCATATAGCTTAAATGCCCATGCTGTAAACAAAGCATCAAAATTCAATGAAAAAATAGTTACTTATTGGACGACCAAATTTGACCACTTCTTCACCTCTACTTCTCTGTTGACCTAGATAACCTATACATGAAAATGAGAAATTAGGATAAAGAAATCACAAGTGAATCATCACGGTATAACTCAAACTTCTATTACATCCAACATGAGTTGTGATCTTGTGAATGATAAAAGTAAAAGATCATGATTTGTAGACAATAAAAAATTGCTAAGATTAATAGTTTATCATGGCTGAAAATGCCTAACTCTTGGTGAACGTGACCCTAAGCAGCCAAATAAATATGCCCTAATAAATGCCTAGGATAAATCCAGTTTTATATTAAATTCAAATGTTCAAAAACATAAACTAATAGAACAAAGGCTTCACAAAAGGAATGTACCTACAAAGATAACAACACCATCAACAGACACCTAGCTTTTCTTTTATTCCAGTTAGCTATCAACAGACTAATAGGAAAAAACAAAATACTAAACATTTATTTAATTAAATCTAATAAAAAATTTACTTCAATCACATTATTTAAAAAAATACTTGCAAGGTAGGGGTGTCTTCTAAGAACTGGAGGGAGCTTTATCTATACTTAAGCATTACTTGCTCAAGAAACAAAAAATATGTTAAAACAACAACAGTCAAGCCCCCTCTGTTGGACAATAAAATGTTAAAGCAATTGCAGGCAATTTCAAGACCCCTGTGGATCCATCTACAAAAATCATGGTTGATTCTCTGTTATAGTGCAAACAGAATAACACGTTACTAAAAATCATGCAACATTACTTATTACTACCCAGAAAAAATAAAATAGGTCAAATGAAGTATACAAGTTAGTGTTACCTTGATCAAGAGAACCCAGCAACACACGCACGTGAGCGGAGCCTGTAGAATCGCAAACAAAAACCTTTTGTTTATTATCCGATGCCACTCTCAATTCGGGTCAAACCACTCACAAGGAAACTTAGCATACACGAATTTGACCTACGTACCTCGCGGAGAAAACTTTGACCTTTGAGTAGCGACGAGTGTTTCAGCACCGTAGTAGCAACAGTGTATGTAGGGTTTTCTTCGAGCCAGGACAATGTGGGTTCTGTGGGGTTCCAGTGACGACAATATGGGTTTTCCAACATTGTAGGAGGTTCTGTGGGTTCCAGTGAGGACAATATGGGTTTTCCGGCAGTGTAGGGGGTTCTGTGGGTTCGACCGACGACAATGTGGGTGTCGAGGGAGCGATTTCTGGCAAATTTCAGGCGGGAGGAGAAAGAGAAGAGCGATTTCACGCAGGAGGATGACAAAGAGAAGAGGGAAGGCAAGGTTTTCGAGCGCGCGCGGCTTTTGAAATCTCAATGTTTTTAACTTATAAACATAACAACATCGATTTTTTATTGATAACCGATGTTAACTGAATATAGTTAACATCAGTTTTGTAAAAACCGATGTTAACATCAAATGCATTACATCGGTTTTTTAACAAACCGATGTTAAAATCAACTCCTTAACATCGGCTTCCTCAAAACCGATGTTAACTCTATGAACTTAACATCGGTTTTGCCCAAACCGATGTTACCATATTCATTTTAACATCATGTTAACATCGGTTTTTTAAATAACCAATGTTAACATGAATTAGTTAACATCGGTTTTTTAAATAATCAATGTTAACATGAATTAGTTAACATCGGTTTTTCTAAAATCGATGTTAAGTAACTCCATTTAATTATAAAAATGTCACCGCGCTTTCGTTAACATCGATTTTAGCTATAACCGATGTTAATTGGGCGATGTAGAAAGCTTTTTTTTAGTAGTGCATTAGGCAGATAAAACATAAGTGAATTTGTATTCCTCATATTAATTTTAGTTATAATTATTTTATTTTATGTTAATTGTTATAAAAATTATTTCATTTTCTTATATTGATTATAACAACACCAATTAATTCACAATTTAAGCAACAATTGCTTTTGATTAAACTATTTTTTATTTACAATTTTAATTACATTGATTTCTTTTACATATTTTTTCTCATTTATAAATTAAGTTCTAAATTATTTTAAATTTGGTAGATAAATTAATTTAAATGAGGAAAAAATTAATTATAAATCATTATTGGTTTTAGCTTATTATATGTTAAATTTTTGCGCCCTCTAACCAAAGTTTTTGGTTTTGTGCTTGCTTGTGGTCCTACCAAAAAGTTACAAATCCTTGTGGTGGTTAAAAAAATATTTTTTTAATGTAATTCATTGGTTGTTTTGTTTTCGGATTTTTTTTATCTTTTTTCTGATCACAATTGATTCTTTGCCAATTTTTATAGGTACATGTAAAAACTTCGATACCAAATACCATTCTTGAGAATTTAGTTGATATAAAATACGATTAAGATGCCCCATGTCGCATACGTGCAATTACTTACACGTGGGTTTGATGGATCAAATATAAATTGGCAGACAGTATATGGACCACTGCCATAAAAGTTTAGGTTGTTTCTCGATTAATGATCCTCTCTCGATATGCATGCCTACGTACGTACTTTCCCTATATATATATATCATTCATCCTCCATGCAAATAAACGTTCATCCTCTTTTTATCTTTTTCTTTCACTTTGTATATTCCCAGTCCAAAAGCTGATATTTTAGGTTTTTAAGTTAACACTGTATTTTCAATTTCTATTATATATATATATATATATATATATATATATATATATATATATATATATATATATATATAGCCACATTCTCATATGCCAATGTAATTAATGTATTTAGTAGTTTTAAATATAAAACAAATATTTTATAAACTTCCCCCAATGTTAAGGACGATAATTGGAAATTTTACATGAATTAACAACAAAAAGGTAAATATTTTCTTATCCATTATATGTTTCTTTATTAATTTTATATTTAATTTTAATATTAAAATAAGAATTTGTTTTACTAACCAGGTAACAAAGCTTGGTGTAGATATATAGGTATTTATTGATTTTATTTGGTAAATAAGTATAAAGTATTTATTGAGGATGAACATGAGCATAAAATTTATTACAGTACATATCCAGGAAATGGAACTTTTTCAAAATGCAAGAGGATGAACATGACATTTAATTTTAGTATCTTATATCTAAGCATTAGCCATTAATTATCAACACTATTAAAATGTCTTGAAAATATGTGGGCAAAAAGAAAGGGAAGGGAAATGATATCTTATGTTTGTTAATACATCTTTATCACAAAGATCAAATTAACTAATTAAGAGGTACAATATTAGCAAGTGATGATTCAGCAAAAAAATATATTAGAAAGTGATATTAACAATCAACTAATATTTGCCTTAAAAAATCAACTAATATTGTTCACTTTTTTGCGACAAATTAATTATTGCAATAAATACATTTTTAGTAGTTGGGGGACCGAATTAGCAATCAATAATTTGATCAAGCTCCCCTATTGTATATTTCTCTCATTGTCTCACTTTTCATTGTCATTGTTGGTGTTTGGTGGCAGATCTATATATATAAATCAGGGGTGAAAATGTTCTCTCTTACTTTTAAAAAACTAAATATAAATATCTTGATATATATATATATAAATAGGGGTGTGTGTTATCACAAGCTCTAACAAATAATAACTAATAATATTTTTTTTATAAAAAAAATGAATGAATGAATGAATACATAAGAATTAGACTTAATTAAAATTAATATATTGTGTCATGATGTGCAGATAACCATGGTGTTCATGGTTCTCATAGGTAGGCAACTATTGTTGAGAGCATCCGTGATATTTTATGAGAAGACGGGCGCTTAAAATTTGTGCATTCGTTACGTGAAGACAATCACTGTGCCGACTTTCGGGCAAACTTTGGCCCTAATTTTGAGGAATGGTCACTACTAGAAAAATTAAGATTAACATCGGTTTTGTCAAAAATTGATGTTAACATAAATACGGTGGAATAATGATAAATAATGTGTATTCATTAACATCGATTTTCTTTAAAACCGATGTTAATGAAGTGACGTTAACATCGATTCTTGTAAAACCGATGTTAACATTAATCCGTTAACATCGGTTATGGAAGAACCGATGTTAACGTCATTTCGTTAACATCGGTTTTCTTCAAAACCAATGTTAACTTCACTTCGTTAACATCGATTTTCAGAGAACTGATGTTAACGTATGATCATTTAATATCGGTTTGTTGAATAAAACCGATATTAACGTTAACATCAGTTTTTTTATTTATTGAAAATTGATGTGGAACTTAAATTTTAAATTTTATTATACGCGACCTATTTTGCTTGCGCTCTCTTCTTCTCCATGTACCCTGTCACGCTCTTTTCTTCTCCGTGTACCCTCTCGCGCTCTCTTCTTCTCCATTAACATCTAAGGGTGTTGTTCTCCATTGCGCTGAAGACTGTGACAACTCACTTATAAGGTACGTTTCGTGTACCTGTGTTGTTCTATTAATACCTAGGTCTGTTTCGGGAACTCGTGGTTAACCCAAGGACCTTTTTTGGTTTCTGCTGCAAGGATTGGGGAACTCGTGGTGACCTGAGGTATGTTTCACTGCTAGTCTCGCTGCCATTGTCGGTGTTGGGTTCGATGTAAGCTTCATGTCTTCATTGTAACTTTGTGCTTCCGCATACGTGCTCTTTGTGCTCACTTCTTTCTGAAGCATGTTTATGTTCCCATTGTAATTTTTTCTTATGAAAGCTAGTCAAGGGCTTTTCATTTGCATTGCATTACCCTAACCCTCTTAATTGTTTGAAAAATATTACACTAATTGATGAAATTTTTTTAAAAAAGAAACAATTTGTATAATTTCACAAAACCTCTTAGATTATTAGTGTCATTTACCCAAGATTGTCCGTGACTAGTCCATTCAAGTGGTGTTTGAGCCTTCCCTTAGTTGTTCATTTATTTCTTAGTAGAAGAGTGGTTACTCACCTCATGGGGATAAGGGAGGTACCTTATGGCAAACATATCCTTTGCTTTGGCCCTCAACCACCATGGCCTATGTAACTCCTAATATGGTTTGTTGGCAACTTAGCTTCATAAGTACCAAACATAATAACCTTAGGCCAATCCAACAGATTGCCATTTTTCCAACCCAAATAAGTAAACGTTTTAGGAGGACTTCTCTTTGATAAGAACCTAGAGAGAACCACAACCATGCCACAAAAAGTAAGAGTAGTATCTAATATTTGTACTAACAGAATTCAAATGCTATTCAATTTAATAGTAAGAGTAGTATCTAATATTTGTTCATATTGCTGACTTCTTTACATATTTATACTAATGCATTGTAATAGAATTCAATTTGTTATAACAGAATTATCTAATATTCTGCTCAACAACTACCTAGTGGAAATTGCCCGTAACTGCCTGTGAGAAGTGGATTACTACATCCAGCTTTGGTGGTTCTTGCCTTGGCGCCTTAAACATATTCTTGCAGGTAAGTGGGCTTCTTAGTAACTCTCGCAAATTGATCTAAGACCTGGAAGGTGAAGAAAATAGTTGATTGTTGAATGAGAGTTATAAGATAGGATTTATTTTATTAGTAGAATCTCAATTCTGCAGCAATGGTATTCCTTTGTATCAATTAACTATCAAAAATTCAGATGATGTGTATTTACTTATCTGCAGTTTGCATACTTGTCGCTTTGTTTATATTCAAAGGACACTGATTTTGCTACCCAGTAGTGGAACTGGAGCAGTGCTACATGTTGCTGGCCAAAATTGATCACAAGTTCACTGTAATTAACTAAAATCTAGTGATGTTAATCTATCCATGGAGGGATAGATAAATGTCTTCTATCCATGTCTCAACTTGTCCTCAGTATTGAAAAGATAATCTTCTTTCTAAATCCCAATAGCTAATCCTGCAGCATAGGCTGCTCCAACTGCTGTTGTGTGTATATTAGTAGCTCTACTTACTGAACATCCCACCAAATAAAGAGAAGTCCAAGTCCAACCATTCTGATGATGGGTGTGGGGACAGATCAATCTATGTTGCACACCAAGTTATGCAATAGTGAAGGGCCTATACTAACCCCCCCCCCCCTAACACACACACACACACACAATCACACTGAAAAGCTTTATAGGTAAATTGAATTGAGTTTTAACTAAAGTGTGAAACTATTTGAACAAATTACGAGTCTCGGATTTACTTTTCAACAAAGAAAGCCAACTAAACCAATGCAACAGTGAGAAAAAAATCAGAACATGTTTCATTTATAATTGGTATATTACATAGCTTGGATACAAGTTTCATAGTATCACCACTAGGGTGACCTAATCTGGAATGCCAAGTGGCAAAAGAAAGATCACTATTAGAAAGAGTATTGACATGAGACACACTAGGACTGATTCTATTTACACTAGTTGAAACAGAATCTGGAGAAGAAGCAGAGGTCTGAGACTAATTCTGATTAGGATATTGGCTGGTATAATCCATAGGCTGAGTAGGAACTAGGAACATAGCCATCACAGTGCCTACGATGACAATAAGAAGCCTCATGAACTATAGCAGTACAACTAACTCTGTCAATTGAGTCTAGTTAGTTAACTGTAGTTAATCTTATACATAGAAGCTAAGAAAGGAAAAAATATCTATCAAATAAATATACTCCTATAAAGTAAAATATAAGATAGTAGAGGTTTACCTCTCCAAGATCAGAATCAGGAGGCCTTTCCTAAAATTGGACACTAGGAGCATGCTGTAGCTTGGAAAGATTTTCAAGTAGTTTAGATCTAATTTCTTCAAGTAAATGACGAGAATTCTTGTTTTCCATGTTACTTGGGGCAACATGAAGGGTATAATCTGGACCAAAATATTCATAATACTCGTGCTGTGGCATTTTGTCATCAATTTCTATTCCAAGAGCAACTCCTGTCTGCCTTAACATATAAGTTATAACATGTATAATTTTCAGTATTTGGATTAAATTCTTTACAAAACGATTACTCTAGTAATACATAACTAAACATGAAAGCTGAGAAGTGAGAAACAACATCTACATGGTAAGCCCCATTGAATACTAAGAAGCTTTAGGATATGTAATTTATATTTTATAGTTCAAGACAAGCAAAATGAAACAATAACTCAACTACTGTGACCACTCCAACATAACTATTGCCACTGAACAAGTTACTTCATGTTTAGAATTCTGCATTTTATATAATCAACATATGAAAGATGGAGAAAATATTGTAATTTCATGACATTAACCCCACTTGTGGTGATTGATGTAGGTGGTGATTGAGTTATTTATTGGATTCTTGCTTCCATTTGGGACCGTGTTGCTCATCATCACAGGTACAAATGTTTGTTACCGATTAATTTTTTTATTACTTGTTCACTGCCATTAAAGACAACTAATATTTGATATACAAATTTTGTTCATGATGAGAGAACCTTAGATTCCCGTTTGAGACTGAATGCAATGATTCTTGCAGACAGTTTGCATTAATCAATGTATTCAATCTTGAATTGTCCGTTTGGACAGTTTGGGGAAGCTGATATTTTTATGGTAGATTCATACGTTAAGGTTAACATTATTTTGTTTAATTTGATGAAATTTTGGTACAATGCATTTCTAGTTGTTCTCTGAGTGCATACTTGATTATTGGGAAATTAATTTCATCGATTTCATGTCGTGTACTTGGAGACCAATGCGAAATGCTGCCAAAATTTTGTCAAATTAAACAAAATAGAATTAACCCTGACGTATGAAGCTACCATAAAAGATGGTCTTCCTGAATGGGATAGGGCCACACCTATAATAAAAAAGTGAGATTTTCATGCATCGAATAACTTTGTGAGTATCACGGAGTTATTACTTAGATGGATCAAAGTTGGATGAATGAAAGTCGCATCAGCCCAGAATATGAGGAAGGCGTCGAGCAGTTCTTGCAATTTGCTTCAGAAAGAAGTCGACCGGATGAAGATGGAAAATATTATTATCCTTGCATCAATTGTTTGAATGGAAGACAACTAATACTGGACGACATACGGGAGCATCTATTGTGTGATTGGATTAAGAAGAATTACACGACATGAATATGACATGGTGAATTGATAGACATGCAAAGCGGGTCCCAATCTGAACTATTTGATGTAGAAATGGGAGATCACTTGGAGGATATGATTCGTGACCTTGGACAAGAGTCTTTTCAGCAAGCACATGCCCCTATGTATGAAGGATTGCAAAGTAATTCAAAGAAGCCTTTGTATATGGGGTGCAAGAATTCCTTGATGCTGTTGTCGGCGGTGTTAAGTCTGGTTAATGTCAATGCCAGATATGGGTGGAGTGACAAAAGCTTTAGTTCACTGCTTCAAGTAGTGCACGATTTGCTTCCAGAGGAAAACACGTTGCCTAAAAGTTACTATCAGGCCAAGAAGATACTATGCCCGATGGGTATGGACTATCAGAAGATTCATGCTTGCCCCAATGATTGCATAGTGTACATGCATGAATTTGAAGAAATGTCCAAATGCCCTAGGTGTGGGACATCATGGTACAAAGTAAAGGATGATGAGGACTGCAGTTCTGATGAAAACTCAAAGAAGGACCCTTCAGTGAAGGTGTTATGTTATCTTCCCATCATTCCAAGGTTTAAGCATCTTTTTGCTAATGCAGGCGACACAAAAGACCTTACCTGGCATGCAAATGGGAGAAACTCTGATGGAATGGTCCGTCATCCGGCTAACTGCTCCTAGTGGAAGAAGATTGATCGTTTGTATCTAAATTTCAATAAAGAGGCAAGAAATCTTAGGCTTGGACTAGCCAGTGATGGAATAAATCCATATGACAATTTAAGCACTCGACATAGTTCATGGCCAGTTCTACTAGTAATTTACAATTTGCCTCCTTAGTTGTTCATGAAGCGAAAATACATGATGTTGTCTATGATAATATCGGGCCCAAGACAGCCAGGAAATGACATTGATGTTTATCAAAGTCCGTTGATTGAAGACTTGACAAAGTTGTGGGACAAGGGGGTTTTAGTGTGTGATGGGTTTCGCAAGGAGACTTTTCAAATGCGTGCAATGTTTTTTTGTACCATTAATGACTTTTCAGCATATGGGAATATGAGCGGTTATAGTGTTAAGGGCCATCATGCATGCCCCATCTGTCAAGATGACACAAGCTACATACAATTGAAACATGGTAGGAAAACAGTGTACACAAGGCATCATTGTTTTCTAAAACCTCATCACCCTTACAGGCGATTGAAAAAAGCATTTAATGGAAGTCAAGAGCATGAAACTACGCCGATACCGTTGACTGGTGAGCAGGTCTTCCAGCAGGTTCAACACCTGAATACTGTATTTGGAAAGACCCAAAAAAGGATAAAAGTACAACTTACATATGGAAAAAGAGGTCCATTTTGTTTGATATTTCGTACTGGTCTGATCTAAATATTAGACATTGTATTGATGTTATGCATGTGGAGAAAAATGTATGTGATAGTGTCATTGAGACACTCCTTAACATTCAAGGCAAGATGAAAGATGGTCTGAATACCCGTCAAGATCTAGCTGACATGGGTATACGATCGCAGTTGCATCCAAGGTCTGATGGTAAAAAAATATACTTGCCTCCAACTTGTCATACTTTGTCCAGAAAGGAGAAGATAAGTTTTTGTCAGTGTCTACGCCGGGTCAAAGTCCCACAAGGATACTCTTCAAATATTAAGAGCCTTGTGCAGTTGAAGGAGCTTAAGTTGGTAGGGTTAAAGTCTCACGATTGTCATGTGTTGATGCAACAATTGTTAGTCATGGCCATACAAGACATTTTGCCTAACAAAGTCAAGTTAGCCATAACTCGCTTGTGCTTATTCTTCAATGCCATATGTAGCAAAGTCGTTGATCCTGTCAAGTTTGATGACCTGGAAAATGAGGCCACAATTATACTGTTCCAGTTGGAGATGTATTTTCCTCCTGCTTTCTTTGACATCATGATTCACTTAATTGTTCATCTGGTAAGAGAAATCAAATGTTGTGGTCCTATTTATTTGTAGTGGATGTACCTGGTTGAGTGATACATGAAGATCTTAAAAGGTTATACCAAGAATCTACATCATCCGGAAGCATCTATTGTTGAAAGGTACATTGCAGAAGAAGCCATTGAATTTTGTTCAGAGTACATTGAAAAGGCAAAACCTGTTGGCCTTCCTGAGTCTTGCCATGATGATAGAGTAAGCGGTAAGGGCTCAAGAGGACTGCATGTTATCACCCCAAGTGTAGAAGATTTGTTACAAGCTCACTTGTATGTTTTGAATAACAGTAATAACGTTTTGCCATACATACTTCAGCATGAAGCTTTAGTCAAACAAAGTAATCCAAAAATGTCAAAGAACTGGCTCTTGAAAAAGCATAAGAAGATTTTCTTTGATTGGTTTAAAGATACAATCTTTGCTGATGAAAATGTTTCTGAAACATTAAGAAAACTAGCAGATGGGCCTAAAAGAAATGTTATAACTTGTCAAGGATATGACATAAACAAGTATTCCTTTTATACAAAAGCACAAGACGACAAAAGTACAATGCAAAACAGCGGGGCCACCCTAAGGGCTGAATCTCAACACTTCGCAAGTATGCATGATGACAATCCCTGTGTAGCTTCCATCCCTTACTTTGGGTTCATTGATGAAATTTTGGAGCTTAACTATGTCAAATTTATTGTATGTGTTTTCAAATGTAAATGGGTTGACAACAACACCGGTGTGCAGATCGATGATGTAGGATTTACGTTGGTAGACCTAAAGAAACTAGCTTACCACAATGACCCTTTTATCATGGCAGAACAAGCTAAATAGGTATTTTATGTGCAAGACCCTTGTGATGAAAGGTGGTGTGTGGTTCTACATGGGAAAACAATTGGTGTTAATGTAGAAGACGATGATTCATACATGGACACTTATGTTAGTCCTTTGTCCACACAAATGACTCCTAACGTCGTCAGAGAAGAAGAACCTGACGACGTTCATGCTAATCGTAATGATCATGATGAAGGAGAATTAATTAACATCGTCTAATGTAATTTTCTAATTATGTATTTGATTTCGGTAAATTAATTTACATAACTGATTCAATTTTTAGATAATGTTAACTAACTCAAGTTTTTCTCTTTACAGGACCATGGCTACTCCACATGCCTTGCCTCCTTCTCCTCCTCCTGTAGTAGCATCAGTGTCTTTGTCTACCTTGAAGCGGACACACAAAGCCACACGGCTATGATCCTTGGCCATTAGACCACTTGGGGCAAAGAGACCAGTGGTCCACATCGATCCTATGACCGACAAGGCCAGCGGTCCCTACAAGAAGAAATTAAGAACATATTTGGGGATTGTCGCTTGTGATAAGGTCGATGTGACATATGACACCTGGAAGGAAGTCCCTGCTACTCAGAAGGATTTGATATGGGAGGATATTTAGGTAATTTTGTTTTCATCTTTGATTTTCTTATTAGCCAAAATTTATAATTTACTAACAATAAAACCTAATTTATTTTTTGTCAGGCAGAATTTGATATCCTTGTGACTGTAGGACAAAGAAGAAGGTACTTCAGACTGTCAGCGAGCGGTGGAGACAGTTTAAATCAAATTTGACCAGGAAATGGGCACTTGCAGCCGACAAGGACGGTGTGGAAGACTCTATTTGTGAAAAATATGGCATCAACAAAGAGAAATGAGCCCAATTTTGTAAGACCCGCAGAGACCCCTCGTTGGAGGTATGTACTTTGTAATGTTAATTGCTTTCCACTAAAAATTCAGTTCTTATAATAGATTGTAGTAATCATTTTCATACCTCGTTCGATTTTTGCAGGATGTGCAGAAAAAGGCACAGGCCATCCAGAAGCAAAACACCGCCCCCCACGTGTTGTCTTGTAGGGGTTATGAATATTGAGAACAGAAGCTGATGGTTGAGAAGGCAAAGAAAAAACTGGAGGAAGCTGCTTAGTCCGGAAGCACTGAGGGCGTCATTGACCCTTCATCTCCCATCAGACGATACGTGAAGTGGAAGATGGCCCACACCAGGAAAACTAGCTAGATGACACTGAGGTAGCAAAGGAAATCACTGAGAAGATTGTAAGACATTTTCAATTAAGAATTGTAATTATCTTTGTTTATTCTGTGAATGCCTTGGACAAATATATGTGTTGTGTACAAGATTCTTTGGAGGAGCAGGCGTCACAGGGTTCGTTTGTCCCCCATGGATGTTAGGATCTCCTGACTACTGTCGTTGGGTGACTAGAACACCCTGGTCGTGTGCGTGCTGCTGGAGCTGGTGTCACCATTAAGCAATACTTTGGACTGGCTGAACGGACCTCCCACACTTCTTCTTCCATCACTCCAGAAGAACTAGAGCAACTGACTCAACAAATTAGGGACCAGTTGGAGGAGTCGATCACAAAAAAAATGACTCGGCAACTGATGTTATCCTTCATCCAGATGCAATCCCAATTACAGTCACAAATCCAATCACAGGGGCTTGCACTGCCTCCGGAGCCTGAGGTTGGTCCCTCAGCTACTTGTGTCAGCACAAAGGGGAGTTGTATTGATCCCTCAGCGACCGATCCAGACACGGGTGACTCAGACAAATGCCGATTGTACATCGAAGAAAATCCTCCTCGCCTGGTTGCCCTAGGAAGAGTTTATGAGGGATCCACAACCATTCATAACATCCCTTTGTTGCATGATCAAGTGAAGGTTGGTGTTGAGTAGGTTAAAGATACAGATGCTCCCATTCATGTACCCACTAACAAGGTTATTTTAGTGGGGCAGACACTTAACACCTTCCTTGCTTGGCCGACACATCTCATAAAACGTTTATCAGAACAAGTATTTTACTCTCATTACATGCTTCTTTTTTCAATTGAATTGTTCACTATAATTAAATTATGTTAATTAACTATGTTGGATAAACAAGGAGCTGTGTCTCCAGCAAAACCTGTAGATAGGCCAGATCCTGAGGTCGATGATCCCCTTTATCTGATGACATTGACCATCCCCCAAATTTTTTTGAAGTTGTTGCAGGTTATGTGGGATGCTTCCCTGTTCGGGCTGTTTAATTTAGACTTCTCCTTGCACATAAAGCATGAAGATCTGTGATATAAGCTCCATTGTAGCTTGTAGGCCTAGGATCTTCTTCATCAATGGATTCCTTTTCTTCTGGGAAGATGAATGGCAGTGGAATGGAGAAGGAAGAGAGAGAGGAGACGCCACTTCAAGGAGAAGATGAGTCTAAAAGAAGCTCACCACCATAGGAGGCCATGGATAAGAGCTTGGAGGAAGAAGGAGATGAATGAAGGGAGAGGAAGAGAAGAGCATGAAATTTTGTGCTCTAAAAGAGCTCTGAAATCTGAAGTTTAATTTTCAAATGATCAAAGTTGAAAAAATGCACACACATGGCCTCTATTTATAGCTTAAGTGTCACACAAAATTGGAGGAAAATTTGAATTTCTATTCAAATTTCACTTGAATTTGAAATTGAATTTGTGGAGCCAAATTTTGGAGCCAAAATTTCACTAATTATGATTAGTGAATTTTAGCTATGGTTCAGCCCACTAATCCAAGATCAAGTTCAAGATTCTCCACTAAGTGTGCTTAGGTGTCATGAGGCATGTGAAGCATGAAAAACATGCACAAAGTGTGACTATATGATGTGGCAATGGGGTGTAGCAAGCAAATGCTCACGTCCCCCTCTAAAATTTAATTGGATTGGCCTTCTCCCAATTCAATTAAATTTATTTCCAACCACACACATCAAATATTCACTTAATGCATGTGAAATTACAAAACTACCCCTAATACAAAAACTAGTCTAGGTGCTCTAAAATACAAGGGCTGAAAATTCCTACATTTCATGGGCCCGAAATCTACCTTAAGGCTCATGCGAACCCTAGGGCCTTCTCTTGCATCTCTGGCCCAATCTTTTTAGAGTCTTCTATCCAATTCCCTTGCGAGGTAGGATTGCATCATTCGCTCCCCTTTGAAAAGGATTTGACCTCAAATCCCGAGGTTTTTGAAACTCTGGGCTTTTTTCCTCAACACCTGTAAAAAGAACAAAAACATATGTATTAATGGTGTTTGGTATGTTGAAGTAAGGTAAGGTCTGGAAACCCATTTCGTTGGCATCTTCCCATGAAGGAACACGGTTCCTGACCAACTCAATGAGTGGTGCTACAAGTATAGAAAAATATGGGACAAACCTTTTGTAAAATTTTGTAAAGTCATGGAAGCCCCAAATTTTTCTTACACTTGGTGGAGTGGGCCACTCAAGAATGACCTTTATTCTCTTAGGGTTCATGGGAACCCCTTGATCAAATTTTAAAAAATTAAGAAAAGTAATGCAATAAAACATACCTTTTTCTGTATTTTCATGTTGATTATTCCTACCAAAAAGTATGACAAACCTAATGTGTCCCATATGAGTACCTAAGTTTGTATTGAAACTAAAAATAAGAACAAACCTACCTAATGAGTCCCTATGTACACAAATCATGAAGGTGTTGGATGCACAAGTGATTTTACAAAAAGAGGGTTGCACCACTCAAAACATTCATCATACCACCTATTTTAGGAATTTGATGCCTAATAATACCTATTTTGGGCACCAACAAAGCACAAGGATTTAAGCTCTTGCGAACCAAACCCTCATCCAAGAACTCCTTTACTTGAGGAATAAACTCAAGCCTAAGAGGTGTGGCAATGCTAACAAGGGTCTTTTCACAAAGGAGAAAATGTGGAGGTTGTCTAAGAGGGGAAATAACTTTAATATTTGTCTTTATTTCAAAATACCTTTCCTTCTTAGCTAACCTCTTGGAGGAGACACTTGCCTCCTTACACTCCTCCTTAACCATTAAAGGTTGTCTTTCTTCTTGTGGGTAGATCTCTTCACTAGATTCTTCCCCTTTTGCTTCTTTACTTTCACTAGAGGAAGGAAAAGTAGTAGCCTCATCTTGGCTACCATAAATGTATTGGCCCCGCATAATCATGGTTTTCTTGGTGGGGCATTGAAAAGTAATGTGTCCTCTTCCAAGACATTTAAAGCACTTTATAAATCTAGTCTTCTCTTGCATACTAGCCTTAAGGGGTTGCCTTTCTATTGTCTTCCCCTTATCATCTTTGAGCTTAAAAGGTGTCACCCCTAAGATGCCTTGACCTTGGTCTTTCTTTGGATAAGAGTGAGAGCCATAAGATTTTGAAGTAGACTTCCTTTTAAGTTGTTGCTTTACCCTTATTTCCCAATCTAAGTTAGCCTCTACATTGTCCTTCCCATAGAAGTATGGGAGGTTAATGTTAGCCTCTTGAGGCTTTCTTTCCTTTTCTCTCATATGGGAGTGAGGTCAAAGATGTGACCTATGCCTTCCTTCATAATAGTCACGAAGTTCTTCACTTAGGCTCTTGCAAGAGTTATTGTGGAAGCAATGACTTCCAAGATTATTTTGATGATGCCAAAGAATCAAGAGTTAAGCAAGTTCCAAAGAATCAGGAGTCAAAAAAACTTCAAGAATAATTAAGTTTCAAGAATCAACATTCAAGAACAACAATCAAGATCAAGATTCAAGAATCAAGATAAGTACTAAAAAAGTTTTTCAAAACATTGAGTAGCACAAGAATTTTTCACAAATTCTTTTACCAAAGAGTTTTACTCTCTGGTAATCGATTACCAGAAGGTAGTAATCGATTACTAGTAGCCAACATTGTTTTCAAACTGATTTACAAAACTGTAATCGATTACCATGAGCATGTAATCAATTATCAATGTTTTAAAATGTTAGATTTCAAATTTCAAGAGTCACAACTAGTGATAAAACATTTTCAAAACATTTTAAACTTGTGTAATCGATTACAAAATACTTGTAATCGATTACCAGAGTTTCTAAGCGTTTTGATTTTCAAATTTAAACATAAAGAGTCACATCTATTGATGTGTAATCGATTACACCTTGATGGTAATCGATTATCAGTGACTGATTTCGAAAAATAAATTACCAAAAGTCACAATTCTTAAAGTGACTTATTTTTGAAGAGTTTTTCAAAAGTCGCAACTTTTAAAGTGACTAGTTTTCAAATGAGTCACAATTTTTAAAAGGTGACTAGTTTTAAAGAAATTTCCAAGAGTCACAAACTTTAACTTGAGTCATCAAATGATTATAAATATGTGACCATGGCACGAATTTCATATACAACTAAGATTGATTTCTTTCATTCAAAAAGACTTATTTCTTTCATTCATTTCTCTTCATCTTTCTAAGAGTTTTTGTTCAATACTTTCTCTTTCAAGAAAAGTTCATTGACCAAAAACTTGTGCTATTCTTTTTCTTCATTCACTTATTTCTCTTGTCAAAAGATTCAAAGGACTAACCGCCTGAGAATTCTTTTGTCTCTTCCCTTCTCCCTCTTGACAAAAGATTTCAAAGGACTAACCGCATGAGATATCTTCTGTTTCTTACAAAAGATTTCAAAGGACTAACCGCTTGAGATATCTTTGGTATCCCCCTCACAAAGAATTCAAGGGACTAACCGCCTAAGAATTCTTTGCCCTAACACATTGGAGGGTACATCCTTTGTGGTACAAGTAGAGGGTACATCTACTTGGGTTGTTATACTGAGAACAAGAGAATGTACATCTCTTGTGGATCAGTTCAAGTGCAGGGTACATCCACTTGATTATTCAAAGAGAACAAGGGAGGGTACATCCCTTGTGGATCTTTGGCTTGTAAAGGATTTTACAAGGTTGAAAGAAATCTCAAGAATCGTTGGTTGCTTGGGGACTGGATGTAGACACGGGTTGTGGCCGAACAAGTATAAATCTTGTGTTTGTCTTCTTCTTCCCTACACTCTTTAATTTCTGTTGTGTACTTTTAATTGCTGCTTTTACTTTTGGTTAAGTCATTGTTTCTGTTCTTTACTTTCTTAACTTAGTAGTAAAAGCCTAGTTGAATCTAGTAACATTAAGAAGGATAAATTTTTAATTTGTCAAGACACATTAGTAATTAATTCAACCCCCCCCCCCCCCCTTCTTAATTATTCTGATGCCACTTGATCCAACAAGTGGTATCAAAGCAGGTTTCTTGAGAAAAGTTTCACAACTTCAAGATTCATGGCCTCCTCAAATTTTCTGTTTCCCAAAGGAAACTCTATCCATAGGCCACCTATCTTTAATGGTGAGGGTTACCACTATTGGAAAACCCAAATGCAAATCTTTATTGAAGCCATAGATTTAAACATTTGGGAAGCAATAGAAATAGGACCTTATGTACCCACCATAGTAGATGCAAGCACTAGCACAACAACCGAAAAACCTAGAGATAAATGGACTGAAGAAGAAAGAAGAAGAATACAATATAATCTTAAAGCCAAAAACATTATTACTTCTGCCCTAGGAATAGATGAATATTTTAGAGTGTCAAACTGTTCAAATGCAAAGGAGATGTAGAATACTCTGCAACTTACACATGAAGGCACCACTGATGTGAAAAGATCTAGAGTCAATACTCTTATACATGAATATGAATTATTTAGGATGAACACTAATGAGAACATCCAAAGCATGCAGAAAAGATTCACACACATAGTCAATCACCTTACCTCCTTAGGAAAAACCTTTCCAAATGAAGATTTAATCAATAAAGTTTTGAGATGCTTAAGTAGGGAATGGCAGCCCAAGGTAACTGCCATTTCTGAAAGTAAAGATCTTTCTTCTATGTCTCTTGCCACTTTTTTTGGAAAATTGCTGGAACATGAAATGGAACTTCAACGTCTCAACCAAAATGAAGAGACCGACAAAAGGAAAAGAAGCATAGCACTCAAAGCCTCTTCTTCAATGCAAGAAGAAGAAGAAGAAGAAGAATCTGATGATGAAGAGGACTTCTCACTCTTTGTGAAGAAGTTTCATAAGTTCGTCAAAAATAGAAGAATGGAGAGGAGTCATAACTTCAACAATGGGAAGAGATCTCAAGAAGTTTCCTCGACACTTAAATGCTATAAGTGTAATCAACCCGGTCACATAAAGGCAAACTGCCCCTTAAATGAGTCATGGCCCAAGAAGAATGAGAAGAAAAGCTATAAAGAAAGAAGATCCAAGAAGGCGTATATTACTTAGGATGACAAAGACTCATCTGATGGTTCGGAGAAGGAGAACATCTCTCAAGAAGTTTAAGCAAGAAAAACAAAAGTTTGACTTCCATCTTTGAAGATCTAAGCACTTAAATCATGAAAAAGGTAACATCAAAACCATTCTCTTTTAAATTAAGTGGGTTGAAAATTTTCTTCTAAATTAACTTGATATATAATGACTAACAAAATTTTATTTGTTTGTCTTGATTATTTTCTATTGTGAATATTTGCTTATATGTTTGATTGAGTTTTTTTTTTAAGCATAAAGTTTTTTTTAAAACAAATATTTGATGATGTCTATGATTCTTGCATGATTTTTTTTATATGAGATGTGAATTACTTGCTAAAAAAGTAATTCATAAAGTTTTTCAAAAAATTTATTATGTTATATATATTTATTTTCATATAAGAGTTTTTAGATATAAAGTATTTTGACCCCTTTTCAAATCCTTTCACCCTAAGAATTCATTTAGCACTTAATTATGCTAAAATGCTCTCTGGTAATCAATTACTACAATATGTAATCGATTACAGCAAGGCAGGCTAAGTGTAATTGATTACCAAAAAGATGTAATTGATTACAACGCGTCCCTGGTGCTTATAAATTCAAATTTCAAAATTCATGAAACTGCAACCTCGTCTCTCTCGCAAAACCCTTATTCCCAAATTTTCTTTCTGCCATAACTTACTCATTTCTTATCCAAATCACGTCCCAGAAAGCCCAAAATTCATCTTTTTTCATTCTCTTTCATTTCAACCGATTGAAATTTCGAATAAGTCTCTCAAATGGCAGAACCATCAAAGAAGCGCAAGGGTTCTTCGAGTAGAAGCCAACCGAGGCTCAGGATACTCCAATTCCTTTCTCCATTTCCTCCTCCTCATTGTTCTCATAAGAAGAACAACCTACACAGTACACAAACCTATTATCCTATCATTCTATCATTGACCCTAAGTTCATAGATATGGATTTGTTTTCTGATGAGAGTTTTAAATGCATTTAAGCATTTCATAACTCAAATCTCATTCCCTTTATGTCTTTAAAACTGCCTGTGTATTCTGAATTGGTAAAAGCTTTTTATTCTAACCTTGAAACTCAAGAAAGTTCCTTGATTTCTGAGGTCTGTGGGATAAAGATGGTCATTGACCAATCCCTCTTCTATGATTTGACCCAATTGTCTAGCGAAGGTGTACCATTTGAAGGTACACTGGATGATGATTGGAAATTTGATTTTTCTGTGCATGATGCCCGCCGGTTGGTTTGCACCAACCAAGCGGATATGACCGGAAGGCTGTTTGCCGGTTCATTGGCTCTTGAAAGCTGCATCCTTCATTATCTAATTGTTCGTATCCTACTCCCTAGATCTTCAAACCTTGCACAAGTTTCTGAAGAAGATCTAACAGTCATGTGGGCCTTTCATACCGGCCGACAAATTGATTGAGCACATCTAGTCCAGTATCGCATGCATAAGGCATTGCGATTAAATACTCCTCTACCCTATCCACACTTAGTTACTTTGTTCCTTCAACATTTTAACATCCCTCTTGATTTTGAACCTTATGTTCCAATCAAGAGATATTTCTTGATCGGTGCTGCTGTGGTTGCCTCCTTTGGTTACCGCAAAGAGCGTGATGGCGCTAAGGTAAAAAAGGGTGCTCAACCAAATGATGATGAAGGACACTTACCGGTTGAAGGGGACTCTTCTCTCCTTCAGAGTATCTTGGACAGGTTTGATGGACTTCAAACCTATGTTGGTGAGAGGTTTGACTCGTTGGAACTTCATCATTCGCGATTGCCTTGATTTTGTTGGATCGAGTGGCCTCAGAATAATTAAGAAGGGGGGTTGAATTAATTAAAAATTACTATTCTAAGGCTTTTGCTAAATTGTTAAGAGAATGAGAAGTAGAAGAGAAACTTAACAGAAAGTAAAAGTAGAAATTAAATGCACAGTGGAAAGTAAAAGAGTAGGGAAGAAGGAAACAAACACACAAGAGTTTTTATACTGGTTCGGCAACAACCCGTGCCTACATCCAGTCCCCAAGAGACCTGCAGTCCTTGAGATTTCTTTCAACCTTGTAAAAATCCTTTTACAAGCAAAAATCAACAAGGGATGTATCCTCCCTTGTTCTCTTTGAACCTAGTGGATGTACCCTCCACTAGAACTGATCCACAAGAGATGTACCCTCTCTTGTTCTCAGTCAAACCCAAATAGATGTACCCTCTACTTGTACCACAAAGGATGTACCCTCCAATGTGTTGAGACAAAGATCTCAGGCTGTTAAACCTTTGATACTTTGTGAATGGGGATACAAAAGAATTCTCAGGCGGTTTGTCCTTTGAAAACTTTTGTATTAGGGAAAGGGAAGAATCAAAAGAATTCTCAGACTATGTCATTTTGAATTCTTTGACAAGGGAGAAGGGAGACACAAAAGAATTCAGGCGGTTAGTCCTTTGTTCTTTTGGAAATGGGAGAAGAGAGACACAAAAAGAATTCAGGCGGTTAGTCCTTGGAGAATTCTTTTTAGCAAAGGGAGAAGGGAATGAAAAAGATGAATAGCACAAGTTTTCAAGGTTTGGAAAACCAGAAAACTTCATAAAGCTTTTGTACAAAGAAGAAGAAGAAGTTCAAAGAGATTCAAGGCTTGTAAAGGATTGATTGGAAAAGTAAAGTATGAAAGAATGAATTGAATTTTAAAATGCAAAACAAAGCCTTGCTTTTATAGACTCTTCATGTCTGGTCAAGAAGACCATTTAGAAGAGTTATAACTTTTAGAAAAAACTTAAAACAAATTTGAAAAAGTCAAAACCTTTTCGAAGAGTTACATCTTTTGATTTATCATAAACAGTCACTGGTAATCGATTACCAAATAAGTGTAATCGATTACACAAAGCTTTTGTGTGAAAGGATGTGACTCTTCACATTTGAATTTGAATTTCAACTTTCAAAGACACTGGTAATCGATTACCAAAACATTGTAATCGATTGCAGCTTTTTGAAAATAACTGGAACGTTGTAAATTCAATTTGAAAACTTTTTCAAAACAATTTTGCTACTGGTAATCGATTACAACAATCTGGTAATTGATTACCAGAGAGTAAAAACTCTTTGGTAAAAGGTTTTGTAAAAAACTCGTGCTATTCAAAGTTTTGAAAAAAATTTTAATACTTATCTTGATTGAGTCTTCTCTTCATCCTTGAATCTTGAGTCTTGAATCTTGATCTTGATTCTTGAGATCTTGAACCTTGAATCTTGATTCTTGTCTCTAGACTTTCTTCTTGAGTCTTGAATTCTTCTTGATTCTTATCTTGAACTCTTGAATTGTTCTTGATTGCTCTTTGATTTACTTGAGTTGTTCTTTGATTGACCTTTGATTCTCTTGAATTGTTCTTTGATTGATCTTTGAGCTTTTTTGTCATCATCTTTTATCATCATCATTGTTATCATCAAAACACCTTTGAATCACCTTTGATTCACCATGAAGCTTTGCTTCTACAGATTTACCTCCACCACCACCATCAGTTTAGACACTACTATTATTATTAGTATTTTGATTTCTAGTCGTGTATTTGGCTTTATTATTTTGACATTTGAACACTTAGTATTTCTTTTAATATTTGCTTAGTATGACTGAACATGTTGTTTATGGTTTGTGATATATGACTAAGTGGTTTGCATTTCATTTTGGATTTATTCAAATTATGCTTTATGAATGTTTTAGAATCATTTATGTTTGTTTTATAAATTATGTTTTGTGTTTGTTTTAAATTATTCATGTTTTATGTACTTTGGCCTTTTTGATGTTGCCAAAGGGGGAGAGAAAAATGGTTTTTTAGAAATCAAGATATTATACTTTCAAAGCTTTAAATTAAGCATAAATTCAAAAAGAAAGGGGGAGAAAGAGATGAGTGAATGGTAGAACAAAACTTGTATGTATCCTCTTGATCTCAGGATTGTCATCATCAAAAAGGGGGAGATTGTGGAAGCAATGACTTCCAAGATTATTTTGATGATGCCAAAGAATCTAGAGTTAAGCAAGTTTCAAAGAATCAGGAGTCAAAAAGCTTCAAGAATAATCAAGTTTCAAGAATCAAGATTCGAGAACAATCAAGATCAAGATTCAAGAATCAAGAGAAGACTTAATCAAGATAAGTACTCAAAAAGTTTTTCAAAACATTGAGTAGCACAAGAATTTTTCACAAATTCTTTTACCAAAGAGTTTTACTCTCTGGTAATCGATTACCAGAAGGTAGTAATTGATTACCAATAGCCAACATTGTTTTCAAACTAATTTACAAAGCTGTAATCGATTACCATGAGCATGTAAATCCACCTCACTGCAACCCAGAATTCCATGTCCATGAAACTTGATGATTTGCTTCAGAAAATGGTTTAGTTGGAAACCAACCAACAATCGTCGATTTCCTCGATTCGATGGCTTGGATCATATGGGTTGGATCTTCAAAATAACCCAGTTCTTCGAGTATCATTGCACCCCAGAGCACAATCGCCTCACTATCACCTCCTTCTGCATGGAAGGACCAGCGTTACCTTGGTTCCAATGGATGGGAAGGAATGGACAACTCCCCTCATGGACTGGTCTACTTCAGGCATTAAAAGCCCGCTTTGCACCGTCAACCTATAACGACCCCACTTGCACTTTATTCAAACTAACGCAGCACAACTCCATCAACAATTACTTGTCAGAGTTCTCATCCTTAGCCAACTGAATCATTGGCTTACCTACTCCCTTCTTGCTGAGTTGCTTCGTCTTCGACTTAGCTCTGAAGATTCACCATGCGGTTCAAGCCTTACAACCATTGAAGTTAATACAAGCAGTTGCTCTGGCCCGATTACAAGTGAAGATATTCGTTGATTCATGACGGACAACATGCAACAAGCCCACCCCGTCCTCACCTCTGCTTCCAACCCCAACCAAATATCCCCCAATTCCTCTTAAAAGATTATCGTTAGAGGAGATAGCCAAGCGGCGGGAGAAGGGACTATGCTTCAATTGCGATGATAAATTCACAAGGGGACACAAATGCTCTTCCAAACTTTTCTTGTTGATTGTTGATTTAGATGAGGTGCCACTGGAAGATCTCTTGGCTCCGATGTGCCCTGATCCAACGGAGATAGATACACCAACTCAGGCCCAAATAAGCCTACATGCCCTTTCAGCCCATGTCGCCCCAAAAATTTTGAGTCTAGTGGGCTGGGTCTCGAATCAGTGGGTGCTAATACTAATTGATGTGGGTAGGACCCATATCTTCCTCCAAGAATGCCTGATTTCGACCTTGGGCCTCACCACACATCCCACAGACCCTTTATGCATCACAGTTGGTAACAAAAATGAGCTTGAATGCCGACAGCTCTGCAACAATGTCATTGTTCATATACAAGAACAAGCTTTCTCCGTTGATTTTTGTGTCCTACCACTGTGTGGAGCTAACTTGGTGTTAGGAGTACAATGGTTAAAGTCTCTCGGCCTTGTCCTCACGGATTATAAGGACTTGACGTTGAAGTTCTTACATGCCGGCAGATTTGTGGAGTTATGGGGAGACCGCGATAATGGCATCGATGTGATTGACACCCATAAGCTCTAGCGCTTAGTGAAATCCGATGCAGCTAGTGAGTTTTTCCACATATGCTTAGAGCCTCCTTCAAATCAAAACCAAACCTCCTTCCACCATTTTTTGGTAGTCGACAACTTAACCGAATAATATGCCAACTTATTTTGACCACCCACGGCCTTACCACCATCCAAAACAACTAATCACACCATCACCCTGCTTCCCAACACTGGCCCAGTAAACATCAGACCTTATCGCTATCCCTACTTTCAAAAATAGGAAATAAAAGCTCAAGTCAAGTCCGTGTTGCAACATAGAATCATTCAACCCAGCACCAATCTGTTTTCTTCCCCGGTTCTTCTAGTAAAGAAACGAGATGGTTCTTGGAAATTCTGTGTGGATTATCGCACATTGAATGCAATCACCGTCAAGGATCGCTTTCCAATTCCAACTATGGATGAGCTACTAGACGAGCTTGAAGGAGCGAGGTGGTTTTTAAAGCAGACCTATTACAAGGATATCATCAGATTCTAATGAGGGATGAGGACGTGAGTAAAACAACATCCAGAACACATCATGGACATTACGAGTTTTGAGTGATGCCCTTTGGGTTGTCTAATGCACCCTCCTCTTTCCAATCCATGATGAATGAGATTTTTAAATCGTTCATGCGTAAATTTATTATAGTTTTCTTTGACGATATCTTAATTTACAATAAATCCTTCGACAATCATCTTTTGCATTTGGAATGTACCTTTCAGGTTTTGCAAGATGGCCAATTTAGCCTTAAATTGTCCAAGTGTAGCCTTGCTCAGAATTAGATCGAGTATCTGGGCCACCTGGTGTTAGAGAAAGATGTGGAACCAGTCCCAGAGAAGGTGTAGGCCATCCAACAATGGCCCCCTCTGCATTTTTTCAAAGCCTTACATGGACTCTTGGGATTAACTGGATTCTATCATTGACTTATTAAGAGAAACTCCAGAATTGCAGCTCCACTGATGAAAATCTTAACAAATGACCAATTTGAATGGTCACCAGAAGAACATATGGCTTTTTAGCAATTGTAGAATGCAGTCAGTACAGCTCCGGTCCTCGGCTTACCCAACTTCACTCTTCTCTTTATTGTTAAAACTGATGCTTCTAGTGTGGGAATGGGCACGGTATTGTCACAACAAGGCCACCCATTGCCTTTTATAATAAAACGTTTTGTCCCAAGCTCATGCATGCCTCTTGATATGATAGATAACTTTTCACAATCACAGTGGTGATGAAGAAGTGGCGGTAATACCTTTTAGGCCATCCAATATTGGTCCGACAAGGCAAACGTGGTGGCCAATGCCATGTCACTAGTTTATGACAACTCTGTAGGATCACTTCTTATCTTACTGATGTCACACTTTACGTTTCTACAAGAACTCAAGAGAGAATTACTGAACCATTTTGACTTCATTTATCTTCGTGACGCCATTCAAGCTGATCCTGCAAGTCACTCTAAGTACACCATCACGAAGGATTTAATCTTGCAGAAAAGGAGAATTTGGTTGCCCAAGGGGCTCAATTTTATCCAAACCTTGTTGACAGAGTTCCATACAACACCCATGGGGGGCATATGGGTATCAGGAAAACCCTTGCTAGATTAGACGATAATTTTATTTGTCCTGGCATCAGGAATGACGTTCACAAATTCATCAATGGTTGCATCAACTACCAGCATACTAAATATGAAGCTCAAAAGCCTGTAGGAAGACTTGTTGCTACATTTTATTGTTGGGCTACCACTTTATCGGGGCCATACTACAATTCTAGTGGTAGTTGATGGGTTCTCGAAAGGTATTCACTTGGGTATGCTTCCTACTTACCACATAGCTCAATCGGTCGCACTTCTTTTCATGGAGATCACCGGCAAATACCATGATAAGCCTAGGAGCTTAGTCTCAGACTGGGACCCATTATTCCTCAATAAGTTTTGGCAATAACTATTTACCTTGAGCGAAACCAAACTCAGAATGTGTTCAGCCTATCATCCACAATCGGATGGACAGACTGAAGTAGCAAATTGTATCGTCGAGTTGTATCTACGAGCATTTGTTCACACCAAACCTTCAATGTGGAGGCATTTCTTGATGTGGGTGGAGTGGTCGTACAACACATCGTGCCACTTTGGTATGGGGATTTCCCCATTTAAAGTCACTTTTGGGAAGAAACCTCCCAATATCCCTTAGTATGTAGCAGGAACTTCCAAAATTGAGGCAGTCGATGACATGCTAACTCGTCGAGAAGCAATTTTTGAATGCTTGAAGAAGAAATTGTTGAAAGCATAGGAGAAAATGAAATGTGTTGCAGATGGTCACAGGTGGGAAAGGGAATTTAAAATTGGAGATTGGGCAAGGGTGAAGTTACAACCTCATCGGCAACTATCTGCTACCGGCGTAACTTATTCAAAATTGACCAAATGTTTTTATGGGTCATTCCAAGTTGTGGAAAGAATTGGAAATGTGGCTTACAAACTGCAATTGCCAGAGAATTCTCGTATTCACCCAATCTTCCATTGTTCAATTCTTAAACCATTCCATCAACCATCCACAGTCACAATTGAGCCTATATCCCTACCTCCAACAATTGTGGACAATCAACCCGTGATTTCACCCTTAGCCATCATCTCTGAGCAATGGGATCATTCCACTCCGAAACCAAAAAGGATGGTCCTAGTGCAATGGGCAAGTCTACTGCTTGAGGACACCTCATGCGAGATCTGGTCAGAATTGAAGGACACGTACCACCTTGAGGACAAGGTGTTGCTTAATGGGCTAGGGAATGATACAGTAGAGACCAGGGATCTGTAAGAAGTCGAAGCTGATATGGAAAGGTCCAAGAAAGAAAGGCCTAAAAGGAAGAGTTCCCCTCCTAAGCACCTGAACGACTTTGTGTGAAGGGAAAATGCAGAATTAGTTATTAGGACAATATACTTTATCCTATTAGGTAGAATAATTATGTTATTATTCTTGTGCAAGTTTGTTACACTACTAGAAAATAGGGTTTTAACATCGGTTATTAAGGACTTTCAACATCGGTTATTAACCGATGTTGAAAGTACTAACGTTGAAAGTAATACCGTTAACATCGTTTTTGGAAAACCGATGTTAACATAAAATGACAACATTGATTATTTAAATAACCGATGTGATATAATAAGAATTATCAAAAGAAAAAAGTCATATATCTTAATATCAACATCGGTTTTTACTAGAAGCTGATGTTAATATATACATACAACATCTGTTTTTACTAAAAACCGATGTTATTTTTAGGATTTTTTTAATGTGCTATCTATTTTTTTAATAAACCCAAATTAACCATCAAATTTAAAAGTAGAATCATAGCAAATAATTTTCATTCTGTTTTCAAACAGCTTTTACTAGAAACTCCATAAAAAATTGATTATTTTCTATGAATTAAAAGAATATTTAATGTGCATATAACATGAATTGTAAAAAATGTAAATTAACTAAACTACAATTCCAAAATTGCTTAAACACTAATTGTTTCATTTTTTACTTTCAAATAATAGGTTGCCCACTGGATGTGAAGCGCCTTCAATCTCTTTGGTTCCAATGGTCTAGCATCATTGAAATACTGCATGATATAATAAAATATAAGTCAATAATATATAATACCAATTATAAGAAAATGAAATAGGTTTGAATTAAATAATTATTGTTTCCCAATTATTCTTGTAACTTCCTAAGATTATAGTTGACATCCAGTGCATGACGTAATACCCACACTCAGTGCTTCCTTTTTGTCTATTACACTAAATACATTATAAAATTTAGATATTCAATGTTAAGTACAAATTAGTCTACACAGTATTAAAATATAACTAGAAGCATTATTTAAATGGCTTACTTTAACAACAATCCACCTAGCAGCAGCATTGGATTTACTTTGGGGAGTATCGTCAAATCCTTTCAAAGCATTGTTCAATACAAACATGGATGTGTATTGTACAATTAAAATATTGATGTTCTTGACTAATGCTAATGCAAATGTATTGAAAAATAGTACTGACCTGTTAATAATTCTTTTGAGGTAGTTGTCTGGCCTATTATGCAACGAACAAAACTAGATGACAACATTTTCCTTAGGCAAAATGACGACCATTTGCCAGTGCGCACTGCAGTGGAGAACAATATAAGTTATTATACTATTATACATTATTTAAATTCATTTATTCAGTTTAACTTACTCATTCAAGTAGGCTCCTAGGTACACATCCCTCTTTGAATTCTACATCCAGTTCTTAATATAACTTTCTGATTCAAATTGTGATTGCCCAGATCTCTGTATGGACTGTGGCTCGAGGAATCCATACATATCGGCATTCCCTGCTTGCATACTTGTCTCAGTCATATGCCTATTGTTGTTAAAATAAAGTAAATTATGTATGAATTTAAAACAATTACTTAGGTAATAAACAATAATGTAAATTGACTTACAAAATCCACAATTGTATAACAGAGATGTTGAGACATTGACCACCGTGTGGTATTTCAGACAGATCTTCATGCTTTATGTACAAGGGGAAGTTGTCATTAAAAACCCCAAACACGGTAGCATCCCACATAACCTGTAACAACTTAAGAAAAAGCCGTGGGATAGTCAATGTCATCAGATATAGGGGATCATCGACATGATGATCCGACCTATGTGCAGATTTCCCCGATCTCACAGCTCCCTGTTTACCCAACACAGTTAATTAACATAATATATATACAACGAACACTTTAATTGAAAAAAAAACATTTAATGACAATGATATACTTGTTCTGATAAACGCTTGATAATATGTGTTGGCCAAGCAACGAAGGTGTTAAGTGCCTACCCCACTAACTTAACCTCTTGAGTGGGTACAGGAATGGGAGCATTTGCATCTCTAACTTCCTCAACACCAACCTTGACTTGATCATGGTGCAAAGGGATGTTGTGAACGGTTGTTGACCCCTCATAAAGTCTTCCTAGGGCAATCAGGTGGGGAGGATTTTCCTTGATGTACAACCTGCATTTCTCTGAGTCACCCGTGTCTAGGTCGTTCCCTGAGGGATCAATGCAACTCTCCTTTATGCTGACACGAGCAGCTAAAGGACCAACCTCAGGCTCAGGAGACAGTGCGAGTCCATGTGATTACACGTGCGATTGAAACTGGGACTGCATCTGGCTGAAGGACAACATTAGTTGTTGAGTCACTTTTTCTATGATTGGCTCCTCCAGCTGGTCCCTGATCTTTTGCATCAGCTGCTCCAGGTCTTCGAGAGCCATGGACAAAGAAGTGTGGAGGTCCTTGGAGTTGGTCCAAAGTATTGTTTGATCGTGACACCAGCTCCAGCAGCACGCACACGACCAGCGTGTTCTTGTCGCCCAATGGCAGCAGTCAGTACATCCCAATGTCCATGGGCGACAAAGGAACCCTGTGAGGCCTGCTCCTCCTAGGAATCTTGTAACGAACACATTTATTGGTTTACTGAAGCGCACAATAAACATAAATAATTGCAATTGACAATTGAAAGTGACTTACAATCTTGTCAGCAATTTCCTTTGATGCCTCAGACGTCATTTGGCCATTTTTCTTGGTGCGGGCCATCTTCCACTTCACGAGTCATCTGTTGGGAGATGGAGGATCAATCACAGTGTTAGTGCTTCTGGATTTAGCAGCTTCCTCCAATTGTTTCTTTTTCTTCTCATCCATCAACTTTTTTTTTACAAATTCATAATCCCCACGAGACAACACGTGAGGGGCAGTGTTTTGTTTCTGAATGGTCTGTACCTTCTTTCGCACATCATTTAAAAATTAAACATTATTCAAAGTTATTACTACTAACAATAATAAGTAAATTTAATGTTTAAAACAATGAAAATCACAAAGTTACCTCCCACGAAGGGTCTTTGTGGCTCTGACAAAATTGGGTCCACTTGCTAATGTCGTACTTTTTGCAAACAGTGTCATCGACACCGTCCTTGTCGGTTGCAAGTGCCCATTTCGATGTTAAATCAGACTTGAACTATCTCCACCGCTCCCCCAAGGTCTAAAGTATTTTCTTTTTCATCCTCAAATCAGATGCCTCTGGGATATCAAATCCAGCCTAACAAACGAAAAATGCATTTTATTGTTACTAAATTACAATTTTATTGTTAATCAACAAAATGCACCATTTAAGTCAAATACTTGAATATCCTCTCATATCAAATCCTTTTGGGCAACAGGGACTTGTTTCCAATTCTCATATGTGATATCTACCTTATCACGAGCGACAATCTACAAATATGTTCTTAACTTCTTTCTGTGGGGACCGTTGGCTTTCCCCATTGTAGGATCCACATGGACCAGGGGTCTCTTTGCCCCAACAGGTCTAGTAGCCAATGGTCTTAGTCGGGTCACTTTTCTTGTCCTCTTCATGGTAGAACGTGAATGTGATGTTGAATCAGTAGGAGGAGGAGGAGGAGGGGAGCTGGGTGGTGTAGCCATTTGTCTGTTAAGAAAAAAACATTAATTTTAAAAATGTTCATAAAATTATTTTATATTATGTAATTGAATAAACTAAAATGATGTACATGTAAAAAAAAATTACATTAGACGATGTTAATTAATTCTCCTTCATCATGATCATTACGATTTGCATGAACATCGTCAGCTTCTTCTTCTCCAACGATGTTAGGCGAGATTTGTGTGGACAAAAGACTAACATAAGTATCAATGAGTGAATCATCATCTTCAAAATTAACACCAATTGTTTTCCCTTGTAGAACCACTGACCACTGTTCATCACAAGGGTCTTGAACATAAAATACTTGTTTAGCTTGTTCTGCCATGATGAATGGGTCATTCTGGTAAGCGAGTTTCTTAAGATCTACCAATGTAAATCCTACATCATCGGTCCGCACACTGATATTGTTGTCAACCCACTTACATTTGAAAACACAGATGATGAATTTCACATAGTTAAGTTCCCAGATTTCTTCAACGAAACCAAAGTAAGGGATGGAAGCTACACAGGGATTGTCATCATGTACACTAGCGAAGTGTTGAGATTTAGCCCTTAGGGTAACCCCACTGTTTTGCATTGTACTTTTTTTGTCTTGTGATTTTGTATAGAATAAATACTTTTTTATATTGTATCCTTGCCAAGTTATAACATTTCTTTTAGGCTCATTTGCTAGCTTTCTTAATGTTTCAGAAGCATTATCATCAACAAAGATTGTGTCTTTAAACCAATCTAGGAAAGTCTTGTTATGCTCTTTCATGACCTTGTTCTTCGACATTTTTGGATTACATTCCTTCGCTAAACCTTCATGGCGAAGTATGTATGGAAAAACTTCATTATTGTTATTCACCCTTACCTCCCACTCTTTCGTCATGCCGAGACTCGGGAAGCCCAACAGGTTTTGCTTTTTTAATGTACTCTGAACAAAATTCAATGGCTTTTTCTGCAATGTACCTTTCCACAATAGATGCTTCCGGATGATGTAGATTCTTTGTATACACTTTTAAGATCTTCATGTATCGCTCAACCAGGTACATCCACCGCAAATAAATAGGCCCTCAACATTTGATTTCTCTGACCAGATGAATAATTAAGTGAACCATGATGTCGAAGAAAGCAGGAGGAAAATACATCTCCAACTGACACAATATAATAACAGCCTCGTTTTCCAACTCATCTAACTTGACAGGATCAAGGACTTTGCTACATATGGCATTGAAGAATAGGCACAGTCGAGTTATGGCAAGCCTAACTTTTTTAGGCAAAATGTCTCGTATGGCCATGACTAAAAATTGTTGCATCAAGACGTGACAATTGTGAGACTTTAAGCCTACCAACTTAAGATCTTTCAACTGCACAATGCTCTTAATATTTGAAGAGTATCCTTGCGGGATTTTGACACGACGCATACACTAAAAAAAACTCATCTTCTCCTTTCTAGACAAAGTATGACAAGTTGGAGGCAAGTATATTTTTTTTACCATCAAACCTTGGATAACACGTCCCAATGACACTATCACATACATTTTTCTCTACATGCATAACATCAATACAATGTCTAACATCTAAATCAGACCAATACGGAAGATCAAACAAAATCGACCTTTTCTTCCATATGCAAGTCTTACTTTTTTACTTCTTTTGGGTCTTTCCAAATATAGTATTCAGGTGTTGAACCCGTTGAAAGACCTGGTCACCAGTTAACGGTATCAGCGTAGTTTCATGCTTTTAACTTCCATTAAATGCTTTTTTCAATCGCCGGTAAGGGTGATGAGGTTTCAGAAAACATCGATGCCTAGTGTTTATTGTTTTTCTAACATGTTTTAGTTGTATGTAGCTTGTGTCTTCTTCACAGATGGGGGATGCACGATGGCCCTTAACACTGTAACCGCTCAAATTCCTATATGCTGAAAAGTCATTAATGGTACAAAAGAGCATTGCACGCAAATGAAAAGTCTCATTTTGAAACCCATCAAACACAAAAGCCCCCCACGTCCCACAACTTTGTCAAGTCTTCAATCAAGGGACTGAGATAAACATCAATGTCATTTCCTAACTGTCTTGGGCTCGATATCATCATAGACAACATCATCTATTTTCATTTCATGCACAACCAAAGAGGTAAATTGTAAATTACTAGCAAAACTGGCCACGAACTGTGTTGAGTGCTTAAACTGCCATATGGATTCATTCCATCAGTGGCTAGTCCAAGCCTAAGATTTCTTGCCTCTTTGCTGAAATCCAGATACAAACAATCAATCTTCTTCCACTGGGAGGAATCAGCCGGATGACGGAGCATTCCATCACAGTTTCTCCCATTTGCATGCCATGTAAGGTCTTTTGCATCATCTCCATTAGCAAACATACACTTGAACCTTATAATGATGGAAAGATACTGCAACACCTTTGTTGGGGGGGCCCTTCTTTGAGTTTTCGTCACTACTACACTCATCATCATCCTTCACTTTTTACTGTGATACCCCACACCTACGACATTTGTGCATTTCTTCAAACTCATGTCTGTAGAGTATGCAGTAATTAGGGCAAGCATGAATCTTCTGATACTCCATACCCATCGGACACAATATCTTCTTGGCCTGATAGTAACTTTTTGGCAACATGTTTTCCTCTGGAAGCATATCGTGCACTACTTGAAGAAGTGAACTAAAGCTTTTGTCACTCCACCCATATCTAGCCTTCACATTAACCAGACTTAACACCATTGACAACAACGTCAAGGAATTCTTGCACCCCGGATACAAAGGCTTCTTTGAATCAGTTTGCAATGTATCATACATAGGGGAATGTGCTTGTTGAAAAGACTCTTGTCCAAGATCACAAATCATATCCTCCAAGCGATCTCCCATTTCTACATCAAACGGTTCAGATTGGGACCCACTCTACATGTCTGTCAATTTACCATGCCATTCCCACGTTGTATAATTCTTCTTAATCGCATCACCCAACAGATGCTCCCGTATGTCATCCAGTATTTGTCGTCTCCCGTTCAAACAATTTATGCATGGAGAAAAAAATTTCCCATCCTCATCCGGTCGACTTCTTTCTGAAGCAAATTGCAAGAACTATCCCATGCCTTCCTCATATGCAGGGCTCATGTGACTTTCGTTCGTCCAACTTCGATCCATCTAAATAATAACTCTGTGATACTCACAAAGTTATTCGATGCTTGAAAATCTCAATTTTCATTAAAGGTGTGGCCCTATCCCATTCAGGAAAACATTTTATATGGTAGATTCATACGTCAAGTTTAAGTCTCTTTTGTTAAATTTGACGAAATTTCGGCAGCATTTCGCATTGATCTCTAAGTACACGACATGAAAGCGATGACATTAATTCCCCGACAATCAAGTATGCACTCAGAGAAAAACTAGAAATGCATTGTTCCAAAATTTCATCAAATTCAATAAAATAATCTTAACCTTAACGCATGAATCTACCATAAAAATATGACTCTTCCCAAATTGTCCAAACTGACAATTCAAGATTCAATACAACAATTAATGTAAAATGTCCACAAGAATCATTGTATTCAATCTCAAATGGAAAACAACATGATGAACAAAAGTTGTATATAAAGCAAAGTACATTAATCACAAACAACGATGTACAAAAGCATTGGTAACAAAAATGAGCATCAAAAGTTTATGAAAAACTTTCGTACCTATGATGATGATCAATATAGTGTACAACAACGAATGTCGTGATCAGGATGAAAACAAGAAGAAAAATAGTGCCTACAAATTAAATATTTCAATGCTAAGTGAGATATAAGACAAACTTGGATATATCAAGTAAAACTCGATCATATATATAAATTGAGATTCAGAAAAGCTCATGATCTTTGTTAGTCTTTTCTTCAGGCGTGATTGATGAGTTTGAACATATCTCCATTAGTGATAATTCCCTCAAACATCGATGTGCCTTTTTGTTCATATGATCACTACAAAAAAAAACATGATTTAGCGACCGAATTATGTACATCCCAAAAACCCTAGTCGCTAAGCGCTCAACGACCGAATTTCTATTTGGTTGCTATTTCGCGACCGAAATACTCAGTCGCAAGCACATAAAATTCGATTGCTATTTTGCTTGGGACCAAATCAACAACTGAAGTGTGGGGTTGCTAATAAGTAATTAAACTTTAAATATAAAATAAATTAAAATAAGATATGGTTACTAATTCGGTCGCTACTAAAAAAATTAAATTTTAAGTGTAATGTAAATTCAAATAAATTTCAGTCGCTAATTCGGTAGCTAATAAATAATTAAGTTTTTATTATTTATTGGAATATTATTTTTTATTTATATTTAAATTTATTTAATCAAGTGAGTAATTTTTTTAAACAATTAAATAATATAGTAAATAAACGTACTTAAATAAAATGAGAATATTTGCTATTTTTTAAAATATTTATGTATGTAATTTATTGATAGTATTTTTATCTATATTACAATAAGTAACATGAATATTTTAATATTGATAAAAAATAATTGTCACTAAATCACAAACATTATTTTAAAAGACAAATATGATATATATATATATATATATATATATATATATATATATATATATATATATATATATATATATAACTTATATAAATATACATATTGTAATTTATGTGAAAATAAAATTTAATCTTATATATTATATTTTAAAAGATAATATATAAGATTATAAAAATATAATAAATAAAAAAATTGAATTTGAACTATTTTTGCATAAAATTTATATTAATACTATATTTTGCAACAAATATTCAAATGAGCACTTAGGTGTCATGATAAAAGAGTGTGTTTCTCATTCTAAACATCATGGTTCTTGTCTTTCCTCAAGCATTTTTAAAGTTTTTATTTTTTAAGAAAATGTTAGTCAACTTTTTATGATAATCAACATTTGAAATTTAACCATCAACAGTTAAAATTAGGAGTGGGTAAGCGGGCCGACTCGCCCTGCATAAGCCCACATTGGTAGCGGACCGACTCGCCCTGCGTAAGCCCACATTGGTAGCAAATGGACCAGTCTGCCTCGCACTCTTACACGAACTTAATACATTGGTCCGCCCCACCCCGCGGGCCTAGTTTTTAAAGAAACACTTCAATTTGAAAATAAATATAGTTTTTTCTCTTATAAGTCAATTACACTCAATTATATATTTTTTAAAAAGTCTTAATAAATTTCTTACAAATACTCAATTACAAAAATTTTAACACAACCAAATAAATTTTCAACATAAATGAAAAGAAATTTTGGATTAGGCTTTTAGGATTAATTGAGTTTGGGTTGGCCTTGGTTAGTGGTTGCGGGTTTGCAGGCCAACCCATGGGCTCCGTGGTCCAAACCCGCACAGCTTGCGGATTATGTGGGACGGACCCAAAATCTTGCATAGCCATGGATTTTTTTATAAAAAAATTGGTCTATGGCCCGCGCGAACCACAAGCCCTGCTATCCGGTCCATGGACCCAAGCCTGTTTACCCACCCCTAGTTAAAATCAGCGACTCAAATAGTGAATTTTGAAATATAGGGAACTCAGATAGTGAATTAAAAAAATAGGAGGATCGATTTGGTGAAATAGGCAAAATAGGGGGATAAATTTTGCAATTAAGCTTTAAATTAAAGTAAATTTGGGATTTTAGTGAATGCATAAGTTACACATTGCATCTTATTGGGCCTTGCTCAATGCGCACGTTGTACTAAAGTCAAATTGGGTCTTCATCAATGCATAAATTTCGCTTCTGTCGTATTAAACTTTAATGAATCATTGGTGTTACACTTATACCTTATATTTTGAAATACTTAATTTTACAAATTTTGATTATCATATATTTTCATAATATAAAGGGTATTTATTTATTATCATTTTTAAATATTTATTTTGTACAAAACACAAATTAAAAGACTAATGATAAGCATGACTTATTTATCTTAATCAAATAATGTAAATATTATTTTGTTAATTTTATTAAAAATTATCATAGTATTGGTTTGTTAATTTAAAAATATTACTAATATACTAATTTCAGTACTTTCCTTGTATAAAATATATTTAAGTATATTATATATTTATTATGATTTATAATAAATTAAAATTTTAGTTTCTTCACTTATCTAGAAAAATGAGCATTCGATCGCTAATCTCAAAACATAAATCCGCATAGTGACTGAAAAGTTTTCGGTTGCTATCATCGTGATATAGCGACCGAGTCCTCTTTGGTCGCTATCTTCAACTACATATTGGCCGCTACTTCGGGGGCTAAAATACTTTTGTTTTTCATATATAGAAACCGAAGGTTTCAGCAACCCTTCATTGCAGTCTCTAATTCAGTCATTGACGCAAGTTAGCCATCATGATCAAATTCGGTCACAAATTCAGTCACAAGTTGCACCAAGAACTGGGTGGTCATTAAGATAGACCAAATTTTTTCGGTTGCTAAGGTAGACCAAATTTTTTCGGTCGCTAAATTATATTTTTCTGGTAGTGTGAAAGAATGTGATCATGACTTCCATTGGCAACCAGACACACGCTCACTCTCATCTCTATTTAGAATTTAAAAGCCTTTTCTGTCCAATGATGTTACACACTTGTGGCAGCACACCGGAGACCTTTTTCTGGTCACTATCATCATTGTCACAAAAATAATAAACTTGGTGCATATATGCAAGAGAATAAAGAACAAAAACTAATAAACACAGTTAAAAAAGAAAATTCAAATGCCACATTCTAACTCTCTTCCAGCTACTCTAGAAATAGTGTCATGCACTCCTCCATTCGATACTCTTAGTTTCTTGAAAATTGTATGCCACCAAATTATTGTTTAGGTAAATAAATAGAGGAATTGAGTATAAGGAAGAAAATTTTCAGAAGAAACGTGCTATATAACTAAACATTGGCCCAGAGATGACCATTCTAGATCATAAGCAGCAAGCTGCTGATGGTTTTTTATACTGCCTACAATATAAACGAAATTTGTTTAAAATGTGATACTTAAACTACATTATTCTAATAACAATAACCAAAACATACATCTTGCTATTCAAAATCCAAGAACATACATGTTACCCTACAATATAAAAGGCAACTTTTCACAAGTCTAAAAGGGTCAAGTTACCAGTAGCGATGCACTATCAAGAACCAATCAGGTAACCAATGAACCAAATCCCACCAAGGGTAACTAGCATAGTTCAGACCTTGCATTGCAGGAATCAGATTTCTACTTCACTCACTTAATCCCAAACCTCAATCAAGGGAAAATTAGATTCGGTTTGCATCCTAAACTATTTTTGTTCTCAAGGCCATTTTCAAACCTAAACAAGCATTTGCTAACCTTCATTGCAATTTCAGAAAAATCCTAGCTAGTAGACTATTCTAGATTACCTATTTCATGTTAAGAAATTTCAAAAGAACCAAATTTAAAGTTTCTAAAGGTGACATGCAATCAAGTCATGCATACAATCACATCACAAATGCTATCAAGTTTAGAATTGGCATATGCTAAAATGACATGGAGAAGAAACCTTCAACAGTCCTCCTATTTTGTACACACTATTTACTAAAAAAGATCCAACAAGTCTAGAGTTATTTATGTCATTGTTCTGGTAAAATCCATGAAGTAATCAAACAATCACATAAAAAATGAATTTTAAGAATCAAATTTTCATATTAGAATGAGATGGAGTAAAAATCTTCAATAAAATCTCCTCTTTGGCATAAGTTGTTTTATACTAACCTAAAATAATTTAGGTTAGGTACAATAGACAAGTTTGTGATATAATATAAACAAACATGTGTTAGTTGTCTACTTTCATGGTTTCCACGTAGAAGGGTAATATTAGCTAGGTATCTATAAAGTTAAACAAAATTAAATGGAATCATAAGTAAAAAGAAAAGTATTTATAAAATCAAAACGATTCTAATTCCAATTTCTAACATTGGAGAACCAAACATGACCACTAAATTACTTACAACCACGACGAAGCAAAAAAAAAAAACACTTCTTAAACATCAAGATATAACTGTGAAGGAACCATAGTAGGTGAGGATGTGATTGACTAGCTTTCAAAATTTAATCTGATTCATGAACTTAGCACCAAAACAAATAGCATTGACAGCAAAATCCTTGACAACAAGCCTCTTATAGCTAGTAGAAGAATCTCCAAGGGCATAACAACCTTCCTCAAATAAGTCTCATCCCTATAATTATCATAAACCCACTGAGCATCCATGACATCATGCATGGTGGCCATGTTATCCTTCTCCCCCATGATCCTAGACCTGACCCTCCTAAGCTCCTGCATGTGGCTACCCACACCAAGAAGCAAGCCTAAGTGCATACACATAGTCCTAACATAGGTGCCAACCTCAGAGGAAATCCAGAAAACAACCAAGTTCTTATCAGGGTTTATGTGAAATGTGAGACTTATTTGATGAAGTATGAAACTAACACAGGAAATCTAGAAAACACTCAAGGAGCTTACTTTCGTAGATGGTCTGAATCCGGAGCTAGCGCTTGATGGCAAAAATTGATAAGGACACAACTAAGGACAAGGACCATGAAGCACTTGAAGGGCCCATGACCAGAGGCAGACTTAAATAGGCCCAACAGGTCATAGAGACAAGGTTGGTCATTTGTATAGCTGCCATTGATGATGATTGAAGGCCCAAGTGGAAAAAGATGAAGGCCCAGAGGCAGAGGCACTACCAAGACTATTAATTGTTGCTGAAGGCCCAAACTAATTTAAAGGCCCAAGTTAAATATGTTTTTAGTTATAATTTTTATTTATTGTAATTTTGGCCCAAACTGTTTAGAAGGCTCGTGTCTATTTTTATCTTTTTGTTCAGATACACTATAAGTATTGGTTTTTGTTTTCAATAAAGGAACTTTTGACATTTGATAAAATTTGGTGAGAGTTTGTCTCTAAGTTCCTTGTTGAACCAATCTCAGACTTATCAAGGTAATCCTTGTGGCGTCTACCCTGACTTATCTTCCTTCACTGGAAGTGGCGTCATCCAAATCTCCGTATCCTACTCAGGTTCACATCATCTGGTATCAGAGCTTCGGCTCTTGATGCAGGTTCTATCCTATCCTATCCTATCCTATTTTTTTCTTTGTAATTTGTCTAGGTTCGTGTTTTTGTCCTTGTTCTGTTATTTGCATTCTTATTTACATCTTGTTTCGTTCTTGTTTGCATCTTGTGTTCTGTTATTTGCGTTCTTGTTCTTGTTCTTGTCATGTTCTTGTTCTTGTTTCTTGTGTCTTTCAGACTTTGTGTAAAAAAATTAGTTTGAGTTCTTGCTTCTTGTTCTTGTGTCTGTCATATTGTATTCTATCTTCTGTTCATAACTTTTGTTTCAGCCTATTCGAATTCTGTTTGGGGTAAAAATTGCCTAATTGTCGAATTGCTAAATTGTCAAATTTTCCTAATGATGATTGCCTATTGAATGAATTCTAATAGCTGGACATCTAAAAAAACAAAAAAAGAGGAAAAAAAAGAGAACGAAAAAAGAAAGAAAGAAAGAAAGAGAGAAAGAAAGAAAGACAAAAAAAAGGAAACAGTTGCAAAAAAAAAAGTTTGGAAGAGATTTGGGTGTTTGATCTTTGAACACGAAATTGAGGCATTTAGAGGTGTTTTTTTGGAAATATAATCGTGGATCAAATCCCCTTATCTAGATTCTCCTCTGAATTCTGAGCGTTTTGATATATAGTGGGCCTCAAATGGACAACCATAGCAAAAGTTATGAGCATTTGAAGTTTACTTGTCCTATCTGTTGTCATATCTGTTATCCTATCTAATATCTTATCTGTTATCCTATCTAATATCTTATCTATTATCCTATATAATATCTTATTTGTTATCATATCTGTTACCCAAATTAAAGCTAATCTGTTATCCAAATCCAATCTAATATATTATTATCCAAATCAAGTCCAAGTTGTTATACCAAATCAAATATGTCTGTGATCATTATATTGTCTTTCCTTTTATTTTATATTACCTTGTGTGTCTAATTTGGTCCATCCAGGAACTTAAGAGGAAACACGAGTGGTAAAAGGCAAGAGGGAATACGTTACACAAAAGCCTATTGAGAGCATCAAACACGAGTGCACTATCATCTAAGAGTTAAACACGTGAGTAGAGTGTGGCAAGGTCCTGAAACCCTTAATAATTTTTATTGCACATTTTTTTCCTGTTGAATTATGGCTGGAGCAGGTGGTGGTGGTGACGAGTATCATCAGTTGGACAGAGCTCAACGTCTGTTACTGGATGCGATGAATGCACAGATGCAACGTTTGCTGGACCGTACCAACGAGGAGGTCTATGGACGACTAGAAGTTTTGGAGAACCAAGCCAATCAAAATGCTAGATGAAATATAGATGGGAATAGAGGTAACAATGGTGGTAATGACGGACCGAGGCGGAACCAGGTTGAGGGAGTAAAGCTCAATGTTCCTCCCTTCAAAGGCAGAAGTGATCCAGATGCCTACCTGGACTGGGAAATGAAGATTGAGTATGTATTTGCCTGCAATGACTACACTGATGAGCAGAAAGTCAAGCTAGCAGCAGCTGAATTCTCTGACTATGCTCTAGTTTGGTGGCATAAATACCAGAGAGAAATGCTGAGAGAGGAACGATGAGAGGTAGATACATGGACTGGGATGAAAAGGGTGATGAGAAAAAGGTATGTGCCCACTAGCTATAACAAAATCATGCGACAGAAACTCCAAGGGTTGTCCCAAGGGAATTTAACCATGGAAGAATATTATAAAGAGATGGAAATGGCATTAGTGAGGGCCAACATCGAAGAGGACTCCGAAGACACAATGGCTCGTTTCTTGAATGGTCTAAACCCTGAAATAAGAGATGTTGTTGAATTACAAGAGTATGTGGCGTTGGATGACTTGTTACATAGGGCGCTCCGGGTTGAACAAAAAATTAAAAGAAAAAGTGCAACAAGGAGGAACTCACCCAATACTTACAACCAGAACTAGACCAACAAATCCAAGAAGGAGGGAGGTAATTCATTCCGCCCTGCAGCCACATCCCCGCATGGAAAGTCAGCAGCGTCCAGTGTAGGTGGAAGCAAACATAACACCTCCACTTCCTCATCCAATACTGGAACCAGAAACATAAAATGTTTCAAGTGCTTAGGCAGAGGACATATTGCTTCTGAATGTCCAACCAGGAGGACCATGATCATGAAGGCTGATGGAGAAATCACTAGTGAGTCTGAAATCAGGGAAGAAGAAGTGGAAGAAGAAGAGTATGAGGAGGAAGCTATGCAGGGTGATATGTTGATGGTGAGAAGGCTGTTGGGAAATCAACTGCAGCCACTGGATGACAATCAAAGAGAAAATATTTTCCACACCAGGTGTGTAATTAATGGTAAGCTGTGCTCTTTAATTGTTGATGGAGGAAGCTGTACCAATGTTGCAAGTTCCACATTAGTGACCAAACTGAATTTGGAAACTAAGCCCCATCCTAGACCATACAAACTTCAGTGGCTTGGTGAAGATGAAGAGTTAAAAGTGACTCAACAGGTTGAGGTGTGTCTCACCATTGGGATATATAATGATAGGGTGCTGTGTGATGTGGTCCCAATGGAAGCGACCCATGTGCTGTTAGGAAGATCGTGGTAGTATGATACCCAGGTAGCACATGATGGCTTCACCAACAAAATATCTTTCAAGCAAGCTGACAAGAAAATTGTTCTCAAACCGTTATCTCCTAAAGAGGTTTGTGAGGATCAGATAAAAATGAGAGAAAAGAAAAAGAGTGAGACACTTGAGAGGAAAAAGAGTGAAACACTTGAGAGGAAAAAGAGTGAAACACTTGAGAAGGAAAAGAGAGGAAAGAAAAAGAGTGAAACACTTGAGAGGGAAAAGAGAGAAAACAAAAAGAGTGAAACACTTGAGGGCAAACAACTTTGTTTAGCAACAAAAAGGGAGGTAAGGAGGGTGCTTTGTGCAAGACAACCCCTCTATTTATTGTTTTCTCAGCGTCAGATGTTGCATGCTAACCCAATTGATGAATTTAAATTGCCTTCTAGTATTTAGTCTCTTCTACAGGATTTTGATGATGTGTTTCTAGCAAGTGTACCGGATGGTTTACCACCATTGAGGGGAATTGAGCATCACATTGATCTCATTCCAGGAGTGTCCTTGCCCAATCGGCCTGCTTATAGGAGCAACCAACAAGAAACTAAGGAGATCGAAAGGCAAGTGTCCGAACTCCTGAGCAAAGGTTGGGTGAGAGATAGTATGAGTCCGTGCGCTGTACCTGTCATTCTAGTACCTAAGAAGGAAGGCTCATGGAGGATGTGTTTTGATTGTAGAGCCATAAACAACATCACCATCAAGTATAGGCATCCAATTCCCAGGTTAGATGATCTTCTTGATGAACTGTATGCTGCATGTGTGTTTTCCAAAATTGATTAGAAAAGTGGCTATAATCAGATTAGAATTAGAGAGGGAGATGAATGGAAAACTGCCTTTAAAACAAAATATGGTTTGTATGAGTGGATGGTTATGCCATTTGGTTTGACTAATGCACCTAGTACTTTCATGAGATTGATGAACCATGTTTTAAGGGAATTTATTGGGAAATTTGTGGTGGTGTACTTTGATGATATTCTTATCTATAGCACTAGTCTTGATTTGCATGTTGAACATTTGCAATATGTTTTAAGTGTGCTTAGGAAAGAAAAATTGTATGCCAACTTAGAAAAGTGCTCCTTTTGTACTGATCATGTGGTGTTTCTAGGTTTTGTTGTTAGTGCTGAGGGAGTACGGGTGGATGTGGAAAAGGTTAAGGCCATCCAAGAATGGCCAACACCTAAGACCCTGAGTGAGGTGAGGGGATTTCATTGTTTAGCAAGTTTCTATAGGAGATTTGTTAAGGATTTTAGTACATTGGCTACACCTCTAACTGAAATTGTTAAGAAGAATGTGGGTTTCAAATGGGGTAAGAAACAAGAAGAGGCCTTTGCTGCCCTCAAACATAGGTTAACTAATGCACCCATTCTTGCTATGCCTAATTTTGAAAAATCATTTAAAATTGAGTGTGATGCGTCAAATGTGGGTATTGGAGCTGTTTTGTTGCAAGAGGGACATTCAATAGCTAATTTTAGTGAAAAGTTAGGAGTCGCTGCCCATAACTATTCAACTTATGATAAGGAATTGTATGCTTTGGTTAGAGCTTTACAAACTTGGCTGCATTACTTATTACCCAAAGAGTTTGTCATCCATAGTGATCACGAGTCCTTAAAATACTTAAAAGATCAAGGAAAGCTTAATAAGAGGCATGCTAAGTGGGTAGAGTTTTTAGAGCAATTTCCATATGTCATCAAACATAAAAAAGGGAAAGGGAATGTAGTGGCTGGTGCGTTGTCTAGGAGACATGCTTTACTTGCTATGCTTGAAACTAAACTGTTTGGTCTCGAGTCTTTGAAAGATATGTATGTGAATGATGTGGACTTTGTTGAAATTTTTGCTGCATGTGAAAAGTTTTCTAAAAATGGTTACTATAGGCATAATGGATTCTTGTTTAAAGCAAATAAATTGTGTGTGCCTAAGTGTTCCATTAGAGAGTTGCTTGTGAGTGAATCACATGAGGGGGGGGGGGGGGGGGTTGATGGAACACTATGGGATTCAAAAGACCTTGGAAATTCTGCAAGAGCATTTCTTTTGGCCTCATATGAGGCGTGATGTGCATAAGTTTTGTGGTCATTGCATTGTGTGTAAACAAGCTAAATCTAAGGTTAAACCTCATGGATTGTATACTCCTTTGCCTGTTCCTGAATATCCTTGGACTAACATATCTATGGACTTTGTTTTGGGGCTGCCCAAAACCAAGAATGGAAAGGATTTTGTGTTTGTTGTTATTGACAGGTTTTCTAAGATGGCACACTTCATCCCTTGCAAGAAAGGGGATGACGCTTGTCATGTGGCTGATTTGTTTTTCAAAGAAATAATGCGGCTTCATGGGTTACTGAGGAGCATTGTCAGTGATAGGGATGCAAAATTCCTTAGTCACTTTTGGAGGACCTTGTGGGGGTAAGATTGGTATTAAATTGTTGTTTTCTACTAGTCACCCACAAACTGATGGTCAAACTGAGGTAGTCAATAGGACTTTAGGTACACTGCTTAGGACTATTTTAAAGAAAAATCTTAAATCTTGGGAAGCATGTTTGCCTCATGTTGAGTTTGCTTATAATCGGGTTGTCCATAGCACAACTAATTGTTCACCATTTGAGATAGTGTATGGATTTAATCCTTTGACTCCTCTTGATTTGTTTCCTATGCCTAACATTGCTATGTTTAAGCATAAGGACGCACAGGCTAAAGCTGAGTATGTGAAGAAGCTGCATGAGCAAGTGAAGGCTGAAATTGAAAAGAAAATGCGAGCTATGCAAGGCAAGCCAACAAAAGCATAAAGAAAGTCGTGCTTGAACCAGGTGATTGGGTTTGGGTACACCTGAGGAAGGAGAGGTTCCCAGAACATAGGAAGTCCAAGCTTCAACCTAGAGGTGATGGACCATTCCAAGTGTTGGAGAAGATCAACGACAATGCCTACAAGATTGACTTGCCTAGTGAGTATAATGTAAGTGCCACTTTCAATGTGTCTAATCTATCTCTTTTTGATGCAGATGGAGGAGCCTTGGATTTGAGGACAAATCCTTTTCAAGAAGGAGGGAGTGATGAGGACACAACTAAGGACAAGGACCATGAAGCACATGAAGGGCCCATGACCAGAGGCAAACTTAAACAGGCCAAACAGGTCATAGAGACAAGGCTGGTCATTTGTATCGCTGCCATTGATGATGATTGAAGGCCCAAGTGGAGAAAGATGAAGGCCCAGAGGCAGAGGCACTACTAAGACTATTAATTGTTGCTGAAGGCCCAAACTAATTTAAAGTCCCAAGTTAAATATGTTTTTAGTTATAATTTTTATTTATTGTAATTTTGGCCCAAACTGTTTAGAAGGCCCATGTCTATTTTTATCTTTTTGTGCAGATACACTATAAGTATTGGTTTTTGTTTTCAATAAAGGAACTTTTGGCATTTGATAAAATTTGGTGAGAGTTTCTCTCTGAGTTCCTTGTTGAACCAATCTCAGACTAATCAAGGTAATCATTGTGGCGTCTATCCTGACTTATCTTCCTTCACTAGAAGTTGCGTCATCCAAATCTCCGTGGCCTGTATCAAACGATTTGCTCCTACTCAGGTTCACATCAGAAATCAATGGGGGGCGCTGGAAGACGGCGCCGGTGAGGGTTTCGAGGGTGCAAGTGACCTTAGAGACGTCGGGGACAGTGACCAATACATAAAGATGCAGAGAAGACAGAGTCACGAAAAATAAGGTTGCAAAAAAATACCTAGGTACGGTGGCGAGGTGTCACAGTGGCTACAGAGAGAGATAAAGTCGCGAAGACGAAGCTTAGACGGAGAAGAAGAAAGGGCGAGGAAAATAGGGCTCGCGTTCTAATATTTTTAAATCTAGCTTCCACATCGGTTTTCAATACAAAATCGATGTTAACCAAGCTATGTAAACGTTAACATCGGTTTTATTCCGATGTTAACATTTGATAAGTTAACATCAGTTTGTCATAAAATCGATGTTAACGAACTTTCATTAAGATCGGTTTTATAAAAATCGATGTTAATGAAGTCATGTTAACATCGGTTTTTAAAAACCGATGTTAACGTAAGTTCGTTAACATTGATTTTTCCCCAAATCGATGCAACTAATGCACATTATTTACAATTATGTCACCGTGTTTATGTTAATATTAGTTTTGTTAAAAACCGATGTTAAACTAACGATGTTAAATCTACATTTTCTAGTAGTGTTAGCAATTGTTGGTAGCTTGTCGGGTAATGCCTTCAGCCTATATGCTGGCTATATGTAGTAGCTCTCATCTTGTATGAAAGCATGGAAAATATAATAAAATCCTTCCTTCTCTCTAATCTTTTGAAGGCCCTTAGTCCTCGAATTCTAAGATCTTTCTCCTTATCCCTAACAGATACCCATATTTCTTAAACATATGATAAATGGTTTAATCCTCAAACCTGTGCATATGAAAGAATATTTATTGGGAAATATCAATGATGGAAGCTTTCTTGTGGAGCTTCTATGGAGGCTGGATCTTTGAGCTTCAATGAGGTCTTTCAATGGTGATTTTTCACCATGGAGATGCAGCGGAAGGCAAAGGAGAAGAGGAGAGGGGAGGCACCATCCACTAGGGAATAAGCCAAGGAAGAAGGAGCTTCACCACCAAGAATTTCCTTGGATAAGAAGCTTGAAGAGGATGCTTTAATGGAGGAAAAGAAAGAGAGAAGGGGGGAGCACGAAATTGAAGGAATAAAAGAGGGAAAGAAGTGGAACTTTGAAGTGTATCTCATAAGACTTTCATTCATCAAAGTTACAACAAGTGTTACACATGCTTCTATTTATAGACTAGGTAGCTTCCTTGAGAAGCTTTCTTAAGAAAATTTCCTTGAGAAGCTTTCTTAAGAAAACTTCCTTGAGAAGCTTCTTTGAGAAAACTTCCTTGAGAAGCTAGAGTTTAGCTACACACACCCATCTAAAAACTAAGCTCACCTCCTTGAGAAGCTTCCTTGAGAAGCTAGAGCTTAGCTACACACCCCTATAATAGCTAAGCTCACCCCCGTGACAAAAAAACATGAAAATACAAAAAAAAATCCTACTACAAAGACTACTCAAAATGCCCTGAAATACAAGGCTAAAACCATATACTACTAGAATGGCCAAAATACAAGGCTTAAAAGAAGAAAACAACCTATTCTACTATTTACAAAGAAGAGTAGACCCAACCTTGGCCCATGGGCTCAAAAATCTACCCTAAGGTTCATGAGAACCCTAAGGCCTTCTTTATCAACTCTAGCCCAATCATCTTGGAGTCTCTTGCTCATGGCTCTGGTAAATGGTCCTTTCCTAGGGAGGATTGCATTATCCCCTCCCCCTTGAAGAGGATTTGACCTCAAATCTGTTGGTTCCTCCTCCTCTATATCAGCTCCACCTGCAAAAGGAATTAAATTAGAAATATTAAAAGTGGTGCTGACTCCATACTCTCTTGGGAGGTCCAACCTATAGGCATTATTATTGATCCTCTCCAAGACCTGAAAAGGTCCATCCCCTCTTGGGCTAAGCTTGGATTTCCTTTTAGTAGGGAATCTTTCCTTCCTAAGATGGAGCCAAACCCAATCCCCCTCATTAAGAATTATCTCCTTTCTTCCTCTATTGCCCTTAGTTGAATACACCTTTGTTTGGTTCTCTATTTGGGTCTTAACCATTTCATGCAACTTCTTTACAAACTCTGACCTAGATTCCCCTTCTTTATGTATAAAAGAAGTGTCAAGTGGGAGGGGAATGAGGTCTAAGGGTGTTAAGGGATTGAACCCATAGACAACCTCAAAAGGGGATTGCTTGGTGGTTCTATGAACCCCCCTATTGTAGGCAAATTCTACATGAGGAAGATACTTATCCCAAGACTTATGGTTGCCTTTTAGAAGAGCCCTTAAAAGAGTGGATAAAGACCTATTCACTACCTCTGTTTGCCCATCAGTTTGTGGATGACAAGTGGTAGAGAAAAGAAGCTTAGTTCCTAGCTTAGCCCATAATGTTTTCCAGAAGTGGCTAAGGAACTTAGCATCTCTATCTGACACAATGGTCCTAGGCAAACCATGGAGTCTCACAACTTCCCTAAAAAAGGGTTTTGAGATATGGGAAGCATCATCCACCTTATGGCATGGTATAAAGTGTGCCATCTTGCTAAACCTATCCACCACTACAAAGATAGAGTCTACACCTCTTTGGGTTCTAGGGAGCCCAAGGACAAAGTCCATACTAATGTCTACCCAAGGTGCAGATGGAATGGGTAAGGGTGTGTATAGCCCATGAGGCATCACCCTAGACTTGGCTTGTAAACAAGCCACACACCTAGTGCAATGCTTATGGACATCTTTCTTCATATGGGGCCAATAGAACTTTTCTTTGAGTAAGACAAGGGTCTTGTCTATCCCAAAGTTGCCCATGAGCCCACCCTCATGGCTCTCCTTTACAAGTAATTTCCTGATGGTTCCTTGGGGTATGCAAAGCTTTCTCTCTTTGAACAAATACCCCTCATCCAAATAGTATCCATCTTGGGCCTTTTTCCCATAACTCTTGTAAATGGGAGAGAAATGTTCATCTAAAGCATACAAGTCCCTAATGTTATCAAATCCTAAAATTTGAGCTCCTAGGGAGCAAAACAATGTGTGTCTCCTAAAGAGGGCATCAGCTACCACATTTGTTTTTCCCTTTTTGTATTTGATAACATATGGAAATTGCTCTAGGTATTCTACCCATTTTGCATGCCTTTTGTTTAACTTGCTTTGCCCTCTAATGAACTTAAGTGATTGATGATCACTATGAATGACAAATTCCTTGGAAACAAGGTAATATTCCCAAGTTCGGAGTGCTCTTATTAAGGCATAAAGCTCTTTATCATAGGTGGGGTAGTTAAGGGTGGCACCATGAAGTTTTTCACTAAAATAAGCAATAGGGTGCCCACCTTGCAACAAAACAACTCCAACTCCCACTTCAGAGGCATCACATTCTAGCTCAAAAGTTTTAGAAAAGTCAGGAAGAGCTAGAACAGGTGCCTTAGTAAGCTTTTCTTTGAGCAAAGCAAAGGCTTGCTCTTGTTTTTCACCCCAGGTAAATGCCACATTCTTCTTCACTAGCTCATTGAAAGGTGATGCAATTGTAGAGAAATTAGGAACGAACCTTCTATAGAAGCTTGCCAACCCATGGAAGCTCCTAATATCTCCCACACTTTTTGGGGCGGGCCATTCTTGGATGGCCTTGATTTTCTCAGGGTCCACTTGGAGCCCATTTCTACCAACTACAAACCCTAAGAAAACTATATTATCTACACAAAAAGTACACTTCTCTATATTTGCTTAGAGGGTGTTTTTCCTAAGGACTGAAAGAACTTGCCTGAGATGTCCTAAGTGATCATCTAGGCTCCTACTGTACACTAAAATATCATCAAAATAAACAACTACAAATCTACCTATGAAATCCCTTAAGACATGATGCATAAGCCTCATAAAGGTGCTTGGTGCATTAGTGAGCCCAAAAGGCATCACTAGCCATTCATACAAACCAAACTTGGTCTTGAAAGCGGTTTTCCACTCATCACCCTTTTTCATCCTGATTTGGTGATACCAACTTTTAAGATCAATTTTTGAAAAGATATTGGCACCATGCAACTCGTCAAGCAAATCATCAAGTCTAGGAATGGGGTGCCTATACTTTACAGTGATGTTGTTGATGGCCCTGCAATCTGTACACATTCTCCACGTACCATCCTTTTTGGGCACCAACAACACTGGCACAACACATGGGCTTAGGCTCTCTTGGACCCAGCCCTTCTTCAACAATTCTTTTACCTGAGACTCTATCTCCTTAGTCTCCTGAGGATTAGTCCTATAGGCTGGCCTATTAGGAAGGCTTGCTCCTGGGACTAAATCTATTTGGTGTTCTATTCCCCTTAAAGGAGGTAGCCCAGGGGGTATCTCTTTGGGAAATATATCACCAAATTCATGTAAGAGTTCTTGGACCTTTAGGGGTAAGGTCTCAAATGTAGGAATTGTGGCAGTGCTAAGGGATGTTTCCCTTGATAGGAGAAGGTAGAAAGATTGTTTAAGAAGGAGTGTTCTTTTAATATCACATTTTGTTGCAAAATGATTTTCCTTCTTAACAATCTTCTTGGAGGAATCCTTTTCCTCTTTTTCCTTCCCCTTGGCCTTTGAAGACAAGGCCTTACTATCCTTCTTTTTCTTTTGTTTTTCTAGTTTTTCTTCCTCATCCCTCTTATCTTTCATAGTTAGTTGATCTCTGGCCACCTGTGAAGGTGTTTGAGGATGCAACACAAATTTAGTGCCAAGATGGGTGAGGGTAATCTCATTAGTTAGGCCATTGTAAATGATCTTGCTATCAAATTGTCACGGCCTTCCTAAAAGAATATGTCCTGCCTCCATGGGAACTATATCACAATTAACTTCATCCTTATATGTCCCAATGGAGAAAGGTACCTTCACTTGTTGGTTAACTATCATTTCCCCTTGCTCATTGAGCCATTGAAGTTTATAAGGTTTTGGGTGGGGAATGATAGTGAGGTTCAACTTGGAAACTAATCTTGTGCTACAACAATTGCAACAAGATCCACTATCCACAATGAGAGAACAAGTTTTATCTAAAATTTTGCATCTTGTATGAAATATGTTCTCTCTTTGGGATTGAGATAGATCATAAGATTGACCTCCAAGGAGCCTTCTAACCGTTAAGAGGTCACCTTCTTCATGGGGGTAGACTTCCTCACTAGACTCTTCACCCCTTACTTCATCTTCACTTCCACTAGAGGAAGGGCAAGAATTAGTTTCCTCTTGACTATTATAAATGTCTTGACCCCTCATAATCATGGTTTTCTTTGTGGGGCATTGAGAGGCAATGTGACCTCTCCCAAGACATTTGAAGCATTTAATGTTGCTAGTCCTTTCTTGGGAACTAGTCTTAGGGGTGTATTTCTCTATGGTCTTACCCTTTTCTTCCTTGGGTTTTGAAGGTGTAGCCCCCAAAATTCCTTGGGCTTGGTCCTTCCTTGGATAAGAGTGAAAGCCATAAGATTTTGAAGAAGGCTTTCTTTTTAGTTGTTGTTCCACTCTTATACAAAGTTGGACTAGTTCATCTAGGTCCCTATATGGAAGGAGTTCAACCTTGTCCCTTACTTCCATATTAAGCCCACTAAGGAACCTCGCTATGCTTGTCCTTTCCTCCTCCCTAAGTCCAGCTCTTAAAAAGAGTAGTTCCATTTGTTGTCTGTATTCTTCAACACTCATACTCCCTTGTTTAAGCCTTTGGAGCTTGTCCATAAGCTCCCTTTCATAGTAGGGAGGAATGTGCCTCTTCCTAAGGGCACTCTTAAGATCATTCCAATACTCTACTGGAGGATCCCCATGAATCCTTCGTTCCCTAACAAGGGAAGTCCACCAATAGAGGGCATACCCTTGAAAGCTAAGGGTAGCCAATGGAACTTTTCTCTCTTCGCTAATATGATGGCAAGCAAAGAGTTGTTCAACCTTCATTTCCCAATCTAAGTAGGCCTCAACATTATCTTTTCCATGGAAATATGGAAGACTAATGTTAACCTCTTGAGGCCTTCTATCCCTTTCCCTTCTTTGGGAGTGATGTTTAGTATGTGAACTATGGCGCCCTCTATAATAGTCGCTAAGTTCTTCACTTAAACTCTTGCAAGAGTCATGACTACTATAGGAGGCATGTTTTTCTCTTTTCATTTCTTTTATTATTTTTCTTCTTTCTTCCTCTCTTATTTTCTCTCTTTCATCTTGACTTATTTGTTCCACCCTTTTTTTTCCTTTTTCTTTTCTCTCTTGTTTTTCTTTCCATAACTTGAGAGAACTCAACTCATCTAAGATTCTAGATAGAGGGTCCTTATGACTAGTACCCTCATCATTAACACTAGTTGAATGATGTCTCATGTTGGTTTCTAAGTTGTGGTTCTTTCTTGTTGGAGGTTTGAAAACAAATGGTAAAAGAAACTATGGTTGAAACTAGCCAAAATAAACACTAAAAGAGGTGTGAAAGATAAGGTAAAAAAACTAATTGGTAAAATGCAAGCTATCTAGGCGGTTTGACAATGGAAGGTAAAAGAAATAAGCTATGAAAGTAAGCAAGAAATGTAAACTAGGTGAATCCTAAGAGTGTTTGGATGACCACATTCAAGGTTCCCAACAAAACACTCACTATCCTAAGTAAAAATTGCCTAAAATTATTACACACAAATGGAAGTTTGGTAACCTATTGGAGGCTCCCAACACACTTCCAATGAAAGGCCTTTTTGTTACAAAAACTTGAAAGCAGTGAAGGTAAGTAAATTGCAAATTACAAAATTACAAAACGGTCCTCAATTTTGGTGGTTGTTCTCTCTTTGGTGATTCACTCAATTTGGAGTGCTTCTTAGTCCAATAGCTCTTAAGGTGGTTGGCCCCTTGCTTCTAGACTCAAATTCTTCAAGGGATGGCACCAATCCTCCTTCCAATTCCCTATATGGCAACCCACAAACAAGGAAACAAAGAGACAAGAAATAACCAAAGACCAAAAAAAATGAAATGAAAGCTAAACCAATGGAGTTTTAACAAGACAATTTTTCAAGGATTATTCAACAATTAAAGCAATGAAAAGGACATAGAAGCAAGCTAGGACTCAAAGAGAAACTTAGAATGGCTCTAGAGTAGAGTAAAAAAACTGAAAAAAAGACTCAACAAAACTCTAGCTTTGGCACTTGTCTTCACACTAATTTTGAATTGAAATTTCCAATTATAGAATAAATTTTGAGCCAAAACAACAAGCACCCTTCCCTTTCACCTTTTTTTTTCTGGATACTGATTTTCCTTCCAATTTGTGTGATTTTTCGTATTTTTTCCTTTTATCCAAATCACTTGTTTCTTTTTTTATAACTTTTTTCCAGATGTCTAGAAAATTCAGTAAAAATTTCAGCTCAAAATTCGAAGTAACCAATTCTCAGTAATTTTTACAAGTTTGTATGTCCAAGCTGCCAGCACCAGCGATTTGTTTCTTTAAGCATGGTATATTGATTGCCTTGGGCTTACTTTCAACCTTCCTATCTATGTTGAACTTATTAGGATTGTTTACCACAGTTTTAGGAGTTTAATATTCACTTAGGATCAACATTTCAGCCAGCAATTCAATCACCAAAACTCAAATTCACAATAGACACAATCATAAGGAAACCTAAAAGTTTAAGAAAAGGTTCACAATCAAAGACTCTCTAAGAATTTTGCATGAACATGTTAAGGACTAATTAACATGAAAGATTTGACTCAAATCAAATAATATGCTAAAATAATTTCATACACTCATGAACAAATGAGTTAGACAAAGAAACAAGAAAATAAAATTCAGCACAACATAAGAAATCTTATGTGACAAGTTTCATGACTAGACATGACTTCTATGACAAAACTACAATAGGTGAACAAGTCACTCTAGATTTTTGAGGTTTTATTCTACTTTAATATTTTTGTAAGAATTTTATGGTTTAGGTTTCAGCCACAAAAAATAACAAGACAAAACTCAAAGGAACCTAAACTCAACACAATTCATGGTTCAAGAACAAGAACAAGAAATTTGAACCATAGAAAATCAAATCTAACTTCTATAACAAGTTTAATCGGTGCAAACTCTAAAGAATCATGTTAACAACATTTAGAACAAGACATGTGAGGAGATACATGGAGAAAAATGAAGAAAAAACAATGGAAGAGAAGGTAAAGCAAAAAAATTAATGGAGGTTTAAGGAGCACCTACTTGAAGCTCTTGTGCTCTGATTACCACTTGATGGAAGCTTTCTTGTGGAGCTTCTATGGAGGCTGGATCTTTGAGCTTCAATGAGGTCCTTCAATGGTGATTTTTTACCATGGAGATGCAGCGGAAGGCAAAGGAGAAGAAGAGAGGGGATGCACCATCCACTAGGGAATAAGCCAAGGAAGAAGGAGCTTCACCACCAAGAATTGCCTTAGATAAGAAGCTTGAAGAGGATACTTTAATAGAGGAAAAGAAAGAGAGAAGGGAGGAGCACGAAATTGAAGGAATAAAAGAGGGAAAGAAGTGGAATTTTGAAGTGTATCTCATAAGACTTTCATTCATCAAAGTTACAACAAGTGTTACACATGCTTCTATTTATAGACTAGGTAGCTTCCTTGAGAAGTTTTCTTAAGAAAACTTCCTTGAGAAGCTTTCTTAAGAAAACTTCCTTGAGAAGCTTCTTTGAGAAAACTTCCTTGAGAAGCTAGAGTTTAGCTACACACACTCATCTAAAAACTAAGCTCACCTCCTTGAAAAGCTTCCTTGAGAAGCTAGAGCTTAGCTACACACCCCTATAATAGCTAAGCTCACCCCCGTGACAAAAAAACATGAAAATACAAAAAAAATCCTACTACAAAGACTACTCAAAATGCCCTAAAATACAAGGCTAAAACCCTATACTACTAGAATGGCCAAAATACAAGGTCCAAAAGAAGAAAACAACCTATTCTACTATTTACAAAGAAGAGTGGACCCAACCTTGGCCCATGGGCTCAAAAATCTACCCTAAGGTTCTTGAGAACCCTAAGACCTTCTTTATCAACTCTAGTCCAATTCTCTTGGAGCCTCTTGTTCATGGCTCTAGTAACTGGTCATTTCCTAGGGAGGATTGCATCAATCAGTTCTTTAAATAGATCTCAATACTTTAAGAAATTAATATCTAACTCTCAACTAGAAAATACCCCAAAATCACAAAAAAAAAAAATCTAATTGAAAATACGAATTAGACAATCAATTCATACTTGTAACACTTTCCTAACATTAACATTTATCCATTTAGGGAACTGGCATGTGCCTTCAAGATAACCATGGTGGAGTTATTCAGGTCATATAAGATGTTAGGAGACTAACCCTTTCGCCAAATGAAGGAGAGGCGTCAGCTCGCGAAGCCTCCATTAATTGGTTGAAAGGAGTCGAGTTACAAGAATGTCATCCTAGAGTCAGATTGCCAATAGTTTGTTACTAGTGTTAATAGTAACCACCTTGACAACTTAGAATTTAGAATTATTATATCTAGTGGAGGAGCCTTTTACAAACATTACCAAACTACACAATTTGTCATGTGAGAGGACAAGCCAATTTCGCTAACTTGGCTAGAGTGGCGAATTCGTATGTTGGACTCCAGCTTCAATTTGAATTACCTATATGTGTTGATAACCAAGTTTCATTGGAAATAATATGAGTGCATTCCTTTATAAAATAAATAAGGACTTTTTTATGCTTAAAAAAAACAGGAATTGAATGCCTAAGAATTAGACTTAATTGAAAATTTGAAATGGATAATTATTTTTATTTTGCTGAGATGATAATTAATTGAATAAATTACACAAATCTCTTTCGAAGTTTAAGGAAATTAGACTTGTTTTTCTTTATTTTTAAAACCTACACAAATCTTCCTTGAGCTTTAAGGAAATTATTGCACATGCCTCCTGTCAATTATTAAAACCTATACAAACACCCTACAATGTCATCCAAACATTTGAAAGTAGTAAGTTATGTGTATTGCACGTGACATTTAATGAGTATGTTAATCCGAAAACGTCATTGTCTTTCTCCTTCAAGTGTGAGACAATTTTGATAAAAGAAATAAAATCAAGTTGCAGAAAACTCAATCAAGTTGTCATACCAATAAACCTATAAGCTAAATAAACACCACCGTGAACAACAAAACCATTGAATCAATCTCATTCCAGCAAACCCATAAGTCAAGTGAACAATTATGGATTTCAGAAACCAAATTAAATTACCCTAAACAAACCATCAATGACCCAACAAACAAAATCACCTAAACCAACTCCATACTAGTAATAATAACATTAAATCTAGATATATTTTTAAAATAAAAGAGAAACGTATGAAATTTCTTTAAACCTCGGAAGAGGCTTTTGAAAATTTTAAAAAAGGAAAAAAAAAGTAATTTCCTTAATCCTTGGAGGAGGTTGAGGCTATTTATTCTAATTATTTATACTTCTATATAATATGTTTCTAATATCAACCTTAATCCATCATAGAAAGCCTTTAGCAGCCTTTTATATAATATTAATATTAATTATTTTTTTATTAATATTCTTAATAAGTATCATTTTAATTTTTTAATATAATATTAATAACAACATTGTTTTTATAAAATTTACTATTTTATTTAATCTATTTATTAGTTTTTTTAATTGGTGTAAAACAAATTAAAATGACATGTATTTTGGGACTTAAGGAGTAACAGTTATAAAATTATAAATTTATCATACATTACAATTTCAAGATGTTTATTATTATTATTATCATTATTATTATTATTATTTGATGTCTATTTCCTTTAATTTGGCTCAAATCTTGCTATATCTATAGGGTCCATTCCTGGTATTTATTATCTCAAGGGTGGACAGACAAAAATTGTAGTACGCAATATGCAGGCAGGATCTGCATTCTGCAGCTAAATATAAGGCGACAAATAAAAAATGCACAAGAACTAAATGAGTAACAAATTGATATAAAAGCAAGGCGATAGGTACAAAAAATAGCTAGTTACTGTTAAGGTTATCAAACTCGAGAGTTTACGTAGACTTGTGAGTTTTATAGACTCAATTCGTAGACTCAACTCGTAGACTCGTAAGAGTCTACTTCATATAAAAATAATAACAAAATATCTATAAATAACATACTAATTAAATATTTCAACAATATAATAAAGCAAAATCGTAAATCATAAAGTTCAAAATATTTAAATAATCAAGTCTAATAATAATACATCACTACTAGACAATAACTTGTAGAGATTATAGTAGTGGTAGATCATTCTCATGGAGAGTTTGATGTTATTAGAGAACAAAGGTTTAATATTATTAAAGGTGAAAATTTTGTATTTAAGAATAACACACTAAATGAAACTATGTTGAATGCTAAACAGAAAATAATAAAAAATGACTTATATTTTGGTCTAATTTTTTTAACTTGCTAACTCGTTGACTCGGTAGTAAACTTGAGAGTTTATCGAGTTTACTTAGAGTTTATAGAGTTTACTCAGAATCTACTAAAAAAAGAGTTTACTCAAGAGTCAACTCGCAGAAGACAAATGAACTCGTAAACTCGTAAGAGTTAGCGAGTTAACTCGAGAGTTTGATAACCATGGTTACTGTTATGAGCATAGTAATGTATTGTGAATGAAAAGATATCTACGTAAAAAAATATAAAGAAAAAGAATTATTTTTCTTATAAACAACGTGCATAAATAAAGAAAAAAATCTATTATTAGATCATGTACTAGATTATCAATACAATAAATTAATGGCTTAAATAATTTTTTCCCTATAAAATAGAATTTATTTAAATATTTTTTTATTTTATTTTAGTGCCTCTAAAAATTATTTTTTTAATTTATTTTATTATTTTTAAGTAAATATCAACGATATCTAGGACATAACAATGATGTTGAAAATCCATTGACTTATCACATCATTAATTAATTGAGTAAATTATATTTGTATTCCCTGTGTTTTTTTTTTTCAAATTGCATTCGACATCCCTCATTTTTTATACCCTAAAAGTACTCATTAATTGTTTAGCTCACATTACACCGAGACTCTCTCTCTCCTAAACATTGTTTAATAATTTAATAGAAAGTGGACACATACTGGTTACATGACTTTTGATGAAATATGGTCATTTGGTTCAAATTTTAGTGTTTTGCTCCAACATTTGTGTTTTTAACTCCTTTCGTTGAAATATTTATTTTTGATGGCTAGGTGTTTGATATAATGTTTCAATCAAGAGTTACATCTTCTTCAAGTGTTAGCAACAATGAAGTAAGAGTCAAATATTAAAGGAAAAACTGTTATTGCCTTTAGAAAGGTCCATTCACAAGGTCAATTGTTAATTTAATATTGATTATTTAACAAAGATGTTAGAGCAATTTCATTTGTTCACATATTTCATTGACGTTAGTTAACCATATTAACAAAAGGGGCGGAGGGGGGGGGGGGTAAAAGTAATGTAAAAAAAAGGGAGGGGTATCGGGTGCAATTTGAGAAAAACACTAGGAATGCGAGTGTAGCAAAAATGTTAGGACAATTTCGCATGCTCAAATATTTCAATTGAAGTTAGTTAATGATGTTAATAGAATGAAAGTAAAAGTAATGTAAAAAAAAAGACAGAAATATCAGGTGCAATTTAAAAAAAAAAACATAAAGATGCAAGTGTAATTTACTCTAAATAATTTGATAATATAGTCATATATAATATTTTATTTGGTAAATTATGTTTTAAATTCATCATCAAATAGTCTAACATTGTACATTCAATGTTTTGAGCATATGTGATTTGATAAAATTAAAGATAAATATGTTTTTACTTATTCATTTTTTGCTTAATTTTTAAATTTTTCTTCTTTCTAGAATAACCAGTCTAAAATAAACTCCCCAAAAAGGAAATCTAAGAGAAAGCATACTTGTAGGTATATACTACTTCCTTCGTCTCTAACTATAAGTTAGCTATTGCTTTTAAAAAAAATATATTTATTTTAAATTTTTTTACTGCATTAGTTTAATTATTTTATCTAAAATATAATTAATTAATTTAGTGGATAAATAATAAATATTATGAATTTTTTTCTCTCTCTTACCAGAATTGGAAAATTGAAGAGTATAGTTTAAAAAATTAGAACTCTAATGCTATTATTCTCTCTTCATACATTAATAATTTAAGGGTAATTTTTTTAAAAAAATATTACAATTATAGATAAATTTAATATTAATAACTAAATTAATCAACTTTCTTAATATGTATGAATTAGTTAACAATGTCTTATAATTAAGGAAGAAGAGAGCATATAATTTTAAAATATATAAATATTAAAATAAACAGTATTAATATATGAAGTGAAAATAATTGACAATCACTTACAAAACAAAATTGAACTCAATTATATTTTTAAATCCTTTGTAAAGGTTCATTAGTTATTTTTTATTTTTTTATTCGTAGAAATCAAAGATAACACTAAGAAGATTTAACAATATTTATACATCTTATTTAACCTGTTTAACCAACCTAACTAGACCTTTTTTATATGTGCTATTTTTAAATATTTTTGTATCAGCATTTTCGAACCATTTTACTTTAATCAATTAAATCTCTCATTTTTTTTTATTTAAACTAATCAAATCTCTCCATTAGTCTATCATTTAGTAGCTAATAAAGCAATTATAGTAACGCATAATTTTCAATTGTGGCATAAGATGTTACTGAATTTTTTTTTAACTAAGATGTTCCTGAATTAAAGAGCCTTTTTTTATCTGTTGGTTAAATCATTTAATCCTAATTTTTTTTTCAATATATGCTAAAAGCAAGTATCTCAATAACCAAAAAATCATGAACTAATTATTGAGACGTGTCTCTCCCAATTAACAAAGTTTTTTTCATAAGTAAGTGCATATTTAAGAAATTTATTCATCTACCAGTGCATATTTAAGAAATTTATTCATCTACCAGTGCATATTTAAGAAATTTATTCATCTACCAGCTATGTTAAAGCTTGTTGGTAATCCTAAATCCTACGGTGGGGCTTTTAACTGATTAAACTATTGTCACGCCCATTATTTTCATTAATACTTAATTAGATGACTAACTAATACTAAAGACCTTATTTGTTTAATTAAAAAAAATAAAAGACGTACTTTGAGGTATGAAAATATTGAAAAACTAAAATAAAACATAAGTCATATTAGAAGGTTCAAAAGTATAATTAGCAAACATGACAATAAAAATCAGTTTAATTTCAAATAATTTTTATTTGTTTTTCCTTAACTGCAAAGAGTAAACGCAAATTTTGTAAGGTTGGTTTGCTTAAATTAATTTTAATAAAAGTCATTCTATAATATTTTTTTTGGTTTCAAAAACTATTATTTAATTTATAAGAAATATAATTTTTTTTTGTAAGTTTTTTAATGGATTGTATAATAATTTTAAATTGTTAAAAAATATATTTTAATTAAAATATATTTCCTTGGAAAAAATGGGTCAAAATTCAGGATGTACATGAAAAGTGCCTTACCAAATATTGTAATTAGTCTTGCTAATCAGCATCCTTAGAACACTAATTATAAAATTTAAAATGATTTCTTTTCTAAATCATATGAGAACACATTTAAAAATCAAAGAAAAACATATTTTTATGTATTTTAATAAAATTATTTCCTTTTTACTTCTTTAACCAAACACTGGTCAATAATTCTCTTATAATTATAATTAACTCCTTCAAATCAAAGTGAAAAATGTCTTACTTAACATTATAAAATTTAGGCCAAATGAACTTATTTGGTCTCTTATTTTCTTTTTTTCCAGTTTGATACCTTAAAATTATCATTAAGGTCGTTAGCATTCATTCTCTTCTTCATTCACTCTGTCCACCCCCACCCCCATATTTCCCCAACCTCGTTCTCGTCATCACCAATGCCTACAAGGATTTCACGCAACTTCTTGATACGCTACGCCACAGTAATGCGGATCTGCGAGAAGGTCGACGAACGGGATGTACTCGTTTACCTTTTGTCCTTGTTCTTTCCCATCTATGAGCGAATAAGCAATCTGCATGTCCACCACATTGTTCAACTTGATTGCAAATTGAAAGTACATTGCCTCGCTGTCGCGTTTGCAATCTCGAATCACCTCTGGGATGTAGTTAGACTTGTTGAAATATAAACTTGATTTGGGCCTTTGGACTTAGTTATTTTGGGCTTAAGTAATTATGAGTCATGTTTATAGAGAATTCTTGTAGTATTTGGAGTGTCTAGATATTTCTTATGGTTGTAATATTCTCTAGAATACTCTTTGGATCTCTAGAGTTGAGAACTCTCTAGAATTAGTGTGTCTAGAGTTCTCCTTAGAGTAGTATAAATAGAGATGTAATCCTATACATTTGTATGAAGCAAAAATACAAAGTTCTCTCCTCCATAAAGAATTCTCCTTCCTATCAAGTTTCTATTCAAAGTCTCCAATATTCCTAAACACTTTTCCTAAACATAAAAAACCTTATTTCCAATAGAGTGGTATCAGAGCTTCAAGATCCTCAAAAGATGGCGAATAGAGGTTTTCCTTTCCAAATGCCAATGCTCACAAAGAACAACCATGATAATTGGAGTATCAAGATGAAGGCGCTACTAGGAGCTCAAGATGTGTGGGATATCGTAGAGAATGACTTCGAGGAGCAAGATGAAGAAGCCAAGGTGTAAAGGACACGTTGAAGGAGTCAAGAAAGAGAGACAAGAAAGCTCTCTTTCTCATTTATCAATCGGTGGATGAAGATACATTTGAGAAGATATCCAACGCAACGACGACCAAAGAAGCATGGGATAAGCTTCAAACTTGCAACAAAGGAGTTGAGCAGGTAAAAAAGATTCGTCTTCAAACTCTTAGAGGTGACTTTGAGCGTTTGTTTATGGAGGAGTCCGAGTCAATTTCTGATTATTTTTCTCGAGTATTGGTCGTAGTCAATCAACTTAAAAGAAATGGTGAAGATGTTGATGAGGTGAAGGTCATGGAAAAAATACTTCGAACTTTAAATCCAAGTTTTGACTTCATTGTTACCAACATTGAAGAAAACAAGGATTTAAAGACCATGACTATTGAGCAACTCATGGGTTCCTTACAAGCATACGAAGAAAAAAAAAAGAGAAAAATTAAACAAAAGGAGGCTACGGAGCAACTACTACAACTCAACGTAAAGGAAGCAAACTATGCAAATTACAAGAGCCAAAGAGGACGAGGTCGCGGCCAAGATCGTGGACGTGGACGAGGACATGGAGGAGAAGGAAGAGGTGGTTACAACAACCACTCCAACAAATTCAACAATGGAGAAAGAAGTTGGAATCCACAAGTAACAAGAGGTCGTGGAAGAGGAAATTCATCGTCGAGGTATGACAAATCACAAATCAAGTGCTTCAATTGCAACAAGATTGGTCACTACGCATCCGAGTGTAGATTCTCGAAGAAGGTTGAAGAGAAAGCTAACTTTGTAGAAGAAAAAGGCGGAGAAGAAGAAACTTTGCTACTCGCGTGCCAAAACAAATTTGAAGAGAAAAGAAACAAGTGGTGCCTCGACACCGGCGCAAGCAATCACATGTGCGGCGATCAAAGCATGTTGGTGGAGATCAATGAAGCGGCAACTGGCGTTGTCTCATTTGGAGACGACTCAAAGATACCAGTCAAAGGCAAAGGTAAAATTCTCATACGTTTGAAGAATGGGAGTCATCAATTCATATCCAATGTCTACTATGTGCCTAACATGAAGAATAATATTTTGAGCTTGGGACAACTATTAGAGAAAGGCTATGACATCCATTTGAAAGAACATAGTCTTTTCTTAAGAGATTGTAGACATAACTTGATTGCTAAGGTGCCTACGTCAAAGAATAGAATGTTCCTCTTGAACATTCAAAATGATGTGGCAAAGTGTCTCAAGGCTTGCTATACCGACTCTTCGTGGCTATGGCATCTACGATTCGGGCACCTCAACTTCGACGGTCTAGAACGTTTAGCGAAGAAGGAGATGGTGAGAGGCTTGCCTAGCATCAACCACCCAGACCAACTTTGCGAATGATGTCTAATTGGGAAGCAATTTCGTAAAAGTTTTCCAAAGGAATCAACAACAAGAGCAACAAAGCCGCTAGAGCTCATACACACCGATGTCTGTGGACCAATCAAACCCAATTCATTTGGTAAGAATAAGTACTTTCTCCTCTTTATTGATGATTATTCCAGAAAAACCTAGGTTTATTTCTTGAAGGAGAAATCAGAAGTGTTTGAAAACTTTAAGAAGTTCAAAGCCCTCGTGGAGAAAGAAAGTGGTCTTTCCATCAAGGCCATGAGATCTGATCGAGGAGGAGAGTTCACTTCAAATAAGTTCAACAAATATTGTGAAGACCATGGAATTCGTCGCCCACTGACAGTGCCAATATCGCCACAACAAAATGGAGTAGCAGAGAGAAAGAACCGAACCATACTTAACATGGTGCGAAGCATGCTCAAAAGCAAGAAGATGCCGAAAGAGTTTTGGGCTGAAGCAGTGGCATGTGCAGTTTACCTAACAAATCGTTCCCCAACAAGAAGCGTGCATGAGAAGACACCACAAGAAGCATGGAGTGGAAGGAAGCCCGGGATCTCTCACCTCAAAGTGTTTGGAAGCATTGCCTATACCCATGTTCCAGACGAAAAGAGGACAAAGCTCGATGATAAAAGTGAGAAGTACGTGTTTGTGGGTTACGACTCAAGATCCAAGGGATACAAGCTCTATAATCCAAATAGTAGAAAGATTGTCATAAGTCGCGACGTGGAGTTTGACGAAGAAGATTGTTGGGATTGGAGTGTTCAAGAAGATAAGTATGATTTTCTTCCTTATTTTGAAGAAGATGATGAAATTGAACAACCAATCATAAAGGAACATATTACACCACCTGCCTCACCGACACCAAGGCTGGATGAAACAAGTTCAAGTGAGAGGACACCGCGACTAAGGAGCATTGAAGAGATTTACGAGGTAACCAAAAACCTAAACGACATTAACCTCTTTTGTCTTTTTGGTGATTGTGAGCCTCTAAGCTATCAAGAAGCGGCGGAAAACATAAAGTGGAAAGACGCCATGGACGAAGAAATCAAGTCAATCACGAAGAATGATACCTGGGAACTTACTACACTTCCACGAGTACACAAAGCAATCAGAGTAAGATGGGTGTACAAGGCAAAGAAGAATGCTAAAGGAGATGTGGAGAGATACAAAGCAAGATTGGTGGCTAAAGGCTATAGTCAAAGACAAGGAATTGACTATGATGAGGTATTTGCTCCTGTTGCTCGTCTTGAAACTATTAGACTGATCATTTCTTTGGCAGCCCAAAATAAATGGAAGATCTATCAAATGGATGTGAAGTCAGCCTTCTTGAATGGTTTTCTCGAAGAAGAAGTCTATATTGAGCAACCACTTGGCTATGAAGTAAAAGGGCAAGAAGAAAAAGTCTTGAAGTTGAAGAAGGCGTTGTATGGTCTCAAGCAAGCACCGAGAGCTTGGAATGTTCGAATCGACAAGTACTTTCAAGACAAGAACTTCATCAAGTGTCCATATGAGCATGCACTCTATATCAAAGCGCAAAGTGGAGATACTTTGATTGTGTGTTTGTATGTAGATGACTTGATCTTTACAGGGAACAATCCAAGCATGTTCGAAGAGTTCAAGAAAGATATGTCAAATGAATTTGAGATGACGGATATGGGGCTCATGGCATATTATCTCGGCATCGAAGTAAAACAAGAAGACAAAGGAATTTTCATCACCCAAGAAGGCTATGCCAAAGAAGTCCTTAAGAAGTTCAAGATGGATGACGCCAATCCAGTTGGCACCCCGATGGAATGTGGCAGCAAGTTGAGCAAGCATGAAAAAGGAGAGAATGTGGATCCAACTCTTTACAAAAGTTTGGTTGGAAGTTTACGTTACTTGACATGTACAAGGCCAGATATTCTCTATGTTGTAGGAGTAGTAAGTCGCTACATGGAAGCTCCAACCACAACTCACTTCAAAGCGGCAAAGAGAATCCTTCAATACATCAAAGGTACAACAAACTTTGGCTTGCACTATTACTCTTCTGACAATTATGACATTGTTGGCTATAGTGATAGCGATTGGAGTGGAGACTTGGATGATAGAAAGAGCACTACTGGTTTTGTGTTCTTTATGGGAGATACTGCTTTCACTTGGTTGTCAAAGAAGCAACCAATAGTCACACTATCAACTTGTGAAGCTGAGTATGTCGCTGCCACATCATGCGTTTGTCATGCAATTTGGCTAAGGAACTTGTTGAAAGAGTTAAAAATGCCACAAGAAGAACCTATGGAAATATGTGTTGACAATAAATCAGCACTCGCTTTGGCAAAGAATCCAGTCTTTCATGAAAGAAGTAAGCACATCGACACCCGTTACCACTTCATAAGAGAATGCATTGAGAATAAGGAGGTAAAGTTGAAGTATGTGATGTCTCAAGATCAAGCTGCCGACATTTTCACAAAGCCACTCAAGTTGGAAACTTTCGTGAAGCTAAGGAGTATGCTTGGAGTCACAAATCAAGTTTAAGGGGGGATGTTGAAATATAAACATGATTTGGGCCTAAATTAATTATTTGGTTCCTTGGACTTAGTTATTTTGGGCTTAAGAAATTATGGGTCATGTTTCTAGAGAATTCTTGTAGTGTTTGGAGTGTCTAGATACTTCTTATGGTTGTAATATTCTCTAGAATACTTTTTGGATCTCTAGAGTTGAGAACTCTCTAGAATTAGTGTGTCTAGAGTTCTCCTTAGAGTAGTATAAATAGAGATGTAATCCTACAAATTTGTATGAAGCAAAAATACAAAGTTCTCTCCTCCATAAAGAATTCTCCTTCCTATCAAGTTTCTATTCAAAGTCTCCAATATTCCTAAACACTTTTCCTAAACATAAAAAGCCTTATTTCCAACAAGACTCGAGTGCTGGCTTGCATGCTTTGATGAGATCCTCTCCACCTTCAATCAGGTCAACCAAGTATATAGTGTTGTCAAAAGAAGCTGCATCATGCAGAGAGTGCCCTCCCGACTCAATTTAATACCCTTGTTGTCGAAACCAATGACCAACTTCGCCTCAATTTGTGATTTGAGGATTCCTGGTTTTTGATATAGGGTTCTTGATTGGGGATTGTGATTTGAGATTATTGATCTGTGATTCTTCACTTGTTCTGGATTATGTTGTTTATGTAGGTTCTAAGTGTCATTTTTGGGTTTACAAAATGAAAATATTTAGAGAAAAAAATATATTGTATGGTAATTTTTAATTGTGAATAACTTTATATCATTAACTATGCTAGATCTATCATCACAAAATAAATATTTTAAATATTTTAATTAATTAAAATAAAGGATCAAAATAATTTTTTTTTAAAATGAATATCAAACTGAAAAAAATAAGATAAAAAATTAAATACGTTATTTCACCTAAAGTTTATTATTCTAGTATAGAATAACGAAGTTGCTTAAGAAAAAAGAGCTATCTAACCTTGATTAAAGACTGGGCGCAGAAAAATAGAATAGTTTTATGGAGTAATAGACTTTGGTTTTGGGAGAAAGTCAGTGCCCTCATAATACATGGCTAAGAAGACTTTAACATATGAAAGTGCTTTTTGAAGGCTTTAATTTAATCAGTGCGTTATAACTAAAGGTAGTCATCAGAGGCCAACCATGTTTGAACCAAATTTGTCATTGTCGCTAGTAGTAATAATTTCCAACTTGATTCCCATCTATGGCAAGGTCATTTTTCTTCTTTTCCTTTTCTTATTGGTTTCACTAACGTCAAATTTCACATAATTTTATGTTTGAAGATATACTTTATTTTCTCTTCAACTGATTTAGAGAGAGAGGGCAAGTAATAATATTAATATAAATGCAGAAGCATCAAAGGGGTTTCATGCAACAAGATTTCAAATTATAAAAATGATTGTTGGGACATATTTTACACTTTTGAAAGAAAAAAAATATAATAGATAATATGATGTAATAGGAAAATAGAACTAAAGAAAATAAATAAGTCATAAGTGTTAATAAGATTTTATAAAAAAAAAAAAGTGTTAATAAGATATACTTACTCTTCAAATTAGCACGTACAACAATTATCTAAACTTCTTAATTGTCTTGAATGGGTTTATATATATAACCTTAATTACAATCAATTGATATAATATTATTTTCATAGTAATATGTAAATGTCGTTTTTTTTATTATGTTAGTTAATGAAATTTAAAATTCAAACAAATAAAATATCCTTTGATTAAATGATGTTTTTTTAAAAGAAAAAATTAAGTGAGTTGAGTCTTAGGAATTCATCGGGATCAATATATGTTTCAAGGTTCACCGAACACTTATAACAATACTTAATAAATTTAAGAAAAAAAGAAGTTAATTTATTCAAGATTCTCATATTGACATCAAGATTTGAATTCACCTATAAGATTCTCACATCGATGTCGAGATTTGAATTCACGTTTTTGTGAGTTGAGTTCTATTTTTATCAATTAGATTAATCTTTTTTGGTTTAAATGAACAATTTAAGAAAAAAAATAAGTTACTTTATTCAATATGAAAGCTAATAAAATATATATAAAAAAATTAAAAAAAGAAAAAAAAAAGTTGTCAGAAAGAGAGCTCGACAAAAGTACCTTCCTAAAGGAGAACCCAAATTTATTGTTTGGAGTGATTTTTTCATTGTATTATAGAGAGATGAGATATAATGGATCTGGCCATCAAGGTCCTAAGGTATTTGTTTAAAAAAGAAAAATAAAAAGAAAAACATTTATTACTCCCTCTATTCTAAAACTATAGATATTTAAGGTTATTGAACACTCATTAAGAAATCTTAATCGATAGTAAAATTTTAAACTAAAATACTCATATTTAATCATGTTGTTGAAATCACCATTAATCATAAATATTTAGATAGTGGAGAATCTAAAAATAATATTAAGTGAACATTCTCATTGATGAGTGGTTAGCTATTAATATCTATCTTTGATAACAAAAAATATCCAATCCACTAATAATTGTAAACAATGGTATAGTTGAAAAAACAGTTATGAATAAATCTTTGATTTTTCTCTACACATTTAATTGTAAAGATTTTTTAATCAATAAATACGTGACAAAAATACAAACAAATTAAAAATAACGACATTTTAAAAACTAGTAAAACCAAAGAGCTCATGATTAATTAGTATTCCCTAGATATATTACATGACTTGGCCGTTTGGTGACAAGTTGCTATAGCAATTATAATTAGATATGATTAGAGACATTAACCCTTTTACAAGTAAGCGAAAACGAATAATCAAAATAATGATTCCTGAACTTAGGTCAAACCTACAACTACAGGCAAGTAGTGGTGGATCCCGCGCTAGGAAAAGAAATTTCTCGGATCAAAAGAAGAAAAAGGAGTGGAAAAAATAAGCATAATTGATAAAACTTTGATCGCAATCCAAAACTCCAAAAGGACAAAGAACTTTATGTTCTGCCATCTCTCTTTGTGTATTATGTTAAACGATGGAATTAGTTGAAATATTATTACAGAGAAAGAAAGTGCGAGTGAGAGAAAAGATCAAAAGATGAAGACGGAAAGTTGCAGGGTTGTGGGCGCAAAAGCAAATGAAGAATCTTAAGGAGTAATAAACGAGTTAAAGTAAGTCAGTTTTTTATTTCTTAAAAAAAGTGAAAAATCTACTTGCAAGAGTAAATCTTGTTAACATCACGTCTAATTTAAATGGTTGAACAATTTAAGTTAATTGTTGTAAATCTTATAACATTTGTGTTTAATTCGATAAACAAATAGTAAATCTTGTTCAAATCGACTAATTGATATTATTACTGACTACAAAACTCTCATCTCAATTATTTAACACAATTTTTTTACAAGTCTATTATTTAGCACAATAACCACTCGAACTCAAATCTAATATACTATATTATAAAAGAGAATCCCAGGAAAATTACTGGTGTGACTCTTCTTAGAAAATTGGCACCTATCCCTTTTGCTGGGTTTATTGTCATTTTGATGTGTTTTTGGTTGTCCTCAGCTTCTACACGTGGGTGATTTACGTGTTGATTTTTTTATCTGCAAGTGGTTTACGTGTTAAGCAAGTGATTTACGTGTTAATTGTTTTGATCAGCAAGGAATTTTTGTGCCATGTGTCTGATGATTAAGGTAGCTTCAACTCTTTGATTGGGCACGTGGTTTGGGGGTTTTGTGCAATCCCGTTGGTTGTTGTTGTGTCATTTTGGTTTGTTTCTTTTTCAAGTTTGAAAGCAAAACTGAATTTGAAGGTGTGAGGCTCGGCCTTGGTCGTTTCTTTACTAACTTTTATGTGCATGGCTGTGATTTTCGTTTTAGTTTTCCAGTTTGGTTTTGTTCTGTTGTTGGGGTTGTTCTATTTTTTTGTTGTGACATTTTCGTTTGTTTCTTTTTCAAGTTTGAAAGCAAAACTGGATTTGAAGGTGTGAGGCTCTGCCTTGGTCGTTTCTTTTCAAACTTTTATCTGCATGTCTGTGATTTTTCGTTTTTGTTTTCCAATTTGGTTTTGTTCTGTTGTTGGGGTTGTTTTGTTTTTTCGTTTAATGTCTTTGTGTTCGGTTTGGTTTCAGTTTGTATGTGTGTTAGTCTTTTTCGCTGTTTTTTTTTCTTTGGTGCTTTGTTTACTAACTTTTATATTGTGCATGGTTGTGATTTTACAGTTTTTCTTTGGTTGATAAGTTTCTTTTGGGGTTTGCTTTTCCTCCGTTGCTAGGTTTGACTGTGAGAAGAAAAGGTAATGTTTATGTTGTGCATGTGTGTTTTAGCTTTCTTTTGGCTTTTGTTGGGTTTGTTCTGATTTTGTTGTCCTTTTGTTGTCTTCTTCGGGTGCAACACGTCTGTGGTTTACGTGTTTGTTTTTTTCGTCAAAAAAGGAACTGTTGTGCCATGTGTCTGATGGATAAGCTAGCTTGCATTGTTTGATTGGACAGGTGGTTTGGGTATTTTGCAGAATGGTGTTGACCGTTGTTGTGTTATTTTCGTTTGTTTCAGTTTTCAGTTTGAGAGCAAAACTGTTTGTTTGATTGGTCGTTTGTTTTCTAACTTTTATGTTGTGCATGACTCCTATATTACAAAAGAGAAGCATAGGAAAATTACTGGTGTGACCCTTCTTAGAAAATTGGCACCTGTCCCTTTGGCTGGGTTTATTGTCATTTTGATGGGTTTTTGGTTTGTCCTGAGCTTCTACATGTGGGTGCTTTACGTGTTGATTTTTTGATCAACAAGTGGTTTACGTGTTAAGCAAGTGGTTTACGTGCTAACTTTTTGATCAATAAGGAATTTTTGTGCCATGTGTTTAATGGCTAAGCTAGCTTCCACTCTTTGATTGGGCACGTGGTTTGGGGGTTTTGTGCAATGTCGTTGGTTGTTGTTGTGTCATTTTCGTTTCTTTCCCAGTTTGGTTTAGCTCTGTTGTTCGGTTGGTTGTGAGAAGAAAAGGTAATGTTTTTTTTGTTGAATGTCTTTGTCTAATTTTTCTATTGTGCATGGCTGTGATTTTACATTTTTCCTTTGGTTTAGAAGTTTGTTTTGCAGTTTAGTTTTGCTCAGGTTGATTGGGAGAAGCTAAGGTAATGTTCATGTTGTGCATTCTTTGCTTGAGAGGTTTTTTTTTTACAGTTTGTTTCATTTTCAAGTTTCAGAGGAAAACTGTTTGTTTGTTTGGTCGTTGTTGGATTGAGTGGCCTCAGAATAATTAAGAAGGGGGGGTTGAATTAATTATTCCTAAACCTTTACTAATTAAAAAATTACTCTTTTAAGGCTTTTACTTATGTTGTTAAGAGAATATGGAGTAGAAGAGAAACTTAACAGAAAGTAAAAGCGGAAATTAAATGCACAACGGAAAGTAAAAGAGTAGGGAAGAAGGAAACAAACACACAAGAGTTTTTATACTGGTTCGGCAACAACCCGTGCCTACATCCAGTCCCCAAGCGACCTGCGGTCCTTGAGATTTCTTTCAACCTTGTAAAAATCCTTTTTCAAGCAAAGATCCACAAGGGATGTACCCTCCCTTGTTCTCTTTGAACCTAGTGGATGTACCCTCCACTAGAACTGATCCACAAGAGATGTACCCTCTCTTGTTCTCAGTCAAACCCAAGTAGATGTACCCTCTACTTGTACCACAAAGGATGTACCCTCCAATGTGTTAAGACAAAGATCTCTGACTGTTAAACCTTTAATACTTTGTGAATGGGGTTACAAAAGAATTCTCAGGCTGTTAGTCCTTTGAACTCTTTTGTATTAGGGAAAGGGAAGAATCAAAAGAATTCTCAGACTGTGTCGTTTTGAATTCTTTGACAAGGGAGAAGGGAGACACAAAAGAATTCAGGCGGTTAGTCCTTTATTCTTTTGGAAAAGGGAGAAGAGAGACACAAAAAGAATTCAGGCGGTTAGTCGTTGGCGAATTCTTTTTGGCAAAGGGAGAAGAGAATGAAAAGATGAATAGTACAAGTTTTCAAGGTTTAGAAAACCAGAAAACTTCAGAAAGCTTTTGGTAGAAAGAAGAAGAACAAGAAGAAGTTCAAAGAGATTCAAGGCTTGCAAAGGATTGATTGAGTAAGTGTTCAGGATTCTTGAAATGCAAAACAAAGCCTTGCTTTTATAGACTCTTCATGTCTGGTCAAGACAACCATTTAGAAGAGTTATAACTTTTAGAAAAACTTAAAACCAATTTGAAAAAGTCAAAAACCTTTTGAAGAGTTACATCTTTTGTTTTATTCAGAAACAGTTACTGGTATTCGATTACCAAATCAGTGTAATCGATTACACAAAGCTTTTATGTGAAAAGATGTGACTCTTCACATTTGAATTTGAATTTCAACGTTCAAAGGTATTGGTAATCGATTACCAAAACATTGTAATCGATTACAACTTTTTGAAAATAATTGGAACGTTGTAAATTCAATTTGAAAACTTTTTCAAAACAATTTTGCTACTGGTAATCGATTACAACAATGTGGTAATCGATTACGAGAGAGTAAAAACTCTTTGGTAAAAGATTTTGTCAAAAACTCATGTGCTATTCAAAGTTTTGAAAAACTTTTTAATACTTATCTTGATTGAGTCTTCTCTTTATTCTTGAATCTTGAGTCTTGAATCTTGAATCTTGATTCTTGTATCTAAACATTCTTCTTGAGTCTTGAATTCTTCTTGATTCTTATCTTGAACTCTTGAATTGTTCTTGATTCACTTGAGTTGTTCTTTGATTGATCTTTGATTCACTTGAGTTGTTCTTTGATTGATCTTTGAGCTTTTTGTCATCACCTTTGTCATCATCTTTTGTTATCATCATTGTTATCATCAAAACACCTTTGATTCACCATGAAGCTTTGCTTCTACAGTCGTTTGTTTTCTAACTTTTATGTTGTGCATGGCTGTGATTTTCCTTTTTGTTTCCCGGTTTGGTTTAGCTCTGGTGTTCGGTTGGTAGTGAGAACAAAAGGTAATGTTTTTTTGTTGAATGTCTTTATCTAATTTTTCTATTGTGCATGGCTGTGATTTTGCAGTTTTTTTTCGGTTGACAATTTTGTTTTGCAGTTTAATTTTGCTGAGTTTGATCGAGAGAAGCTAAGGTGATATTCATGTTGTGGATTCTTTGGTTGAGTAGTTTGTTTTACAGTTTGGCTTTGTTTGGCTGTTAGTTTTGAGTGTGGCAAATGGAAATTATACTTTTGTACCCAAGTTTGGGTTTGGCTGAGAGAAGTTGAGGTTTAAGTTGAGGATGACGGTTTTTGTATGGTTTGTTAATTTTGGTGTTAATGGATTTTATATGTTAATTCTGTTTAGTCACATGTGCAGATGTTTTGTTCACATGTTTATTTTTACTGATTTATATGGAGTTTATTGTGGTCTTATGTGTGTTTTATAAATTTTCTTCTTTGTTTTATTGGTGACAGGCTGTTAGCTTTGGTTTGCAGTGGTTGAGGTGGTAGTTTAGTTTTTTGGTTGTTTGACTATATGCTTGGTTTTTAACTGATGTTCTGTTTTTCTTGGAGTTGTTGTTCAGGGTTTGAGATTATAAAGTTATGGCACGTGTTGCTGATAAAATAAAATTGATAGATGGATCAAGGGAAACTCTTAAGCTTTCTGTAAGGATCATTGATCTTTGGTTCATTGGGATTCCCGGAAAGACTGAACAAGCCGAAATGGTGGTTGTTGATTCTGATGTATGTTTTTGGTGGTTTTTTGGAATTATAAATTATGTTATTATATTATTGGTCATTCAATGAAGTATTTATATGCTTTCTATATTGTAGGGAGACGAAATCCATGTTGTTTGCAAGCAGGATCAGCTGAAGTCTCGCAAGGCTGATTTGAAAGAAAATTTGACTTATGTGATGCATAATTTTAAAGTTATCAAGAATGATGGGAAATTAAAAAATTGTGATCATGAATATAAATTATGTTTTATTGGAGTTACTGTTGTTAGGAAATGTGATATGGAACAGTTACCTTTTAGGAAATTCAGATTTTTTGCTTTTTCCAGTGTCATTGCTGGTCATTTTAAAATTGGACTCTTGGTTGGTAAGATTGTTGTTTGCAATTTGTGGATTGATTTTGATTGACTTGCTTATGGCTTTTCAAGTAAGATACGTTTACCTTGTGGTTGTTTTAGATGTTATTGGCGTGGTTGATGAAGTATTATTCCGATATGTGTCATCCAAAAATACGAGGGTTGTTTTGAATTTAAAGGATTTGAGGTTATCTTTTAGAATTTAATATAAGTGTGTGTGATTGTTGTTTGTATCTGATGATGATTAGCTACTGATATACTGATACATTAATTGTTGTTTCCTTCTGATAGTGGACAGGTGCTATCCTGTACACTATGGGAAAATTACTGCTTACAGTTTTTGTCTTATTTGAATGATATTGAAGATGAAAGGCCGATCGTTATTCTCTTGACTCATGCTAGGATTAAGGAAGCACAGGGTCAGTGTAATGTTAGATTTCTCAATTTCCATGCTTGCTAGATTATATTTTTTTGGGGTCTAATATGTAGGATCATATCCGGCATCGGTCAGTAATTCTTTCAAGGCATCTAAACTCATGATCAATGACCTCGTGCTTGAAATTCAAGAATTTAGAGAGAGGTATTTTGGCAATGTGTTGCTTATGTGATTGTAATTTCAAATTGTTAAATATATAAGTAATGTTTGCTGGGTTTTTGCATTTGTTGTATTGTTATAGTCTTTTAGATTTAGGGATCGAGGTTAGATCAATTTTGGCGCCTATTGGACAAGGGAGTTCACAGTTTCAGGGTCATCTCAATTATCATCAAAAGATGTGTTTCTGTCAAAGACTGAAGTAAAAAATATCTCTCAGATTAATGCCAGTTCAGAGGTGATGTTCTTATTCATTTGTAGCTTTTCTTTGTAGAAAATCTAATGTCAGTTTCTTCAAACAGGAGTTTGTTTGTGTTACTGTCGCCAAGATTACAACCATAGTTATGGACAACTATTCATGGTGCTATCTGGCTTGTGGTCAATGTTAAAAAAAGCTGACATGCAAACTGTGCCTTTCACATGTCCGTGTGACAAAGAGAATGATCAACCTGTACTGAGGTGATTGATTCACTGTTTTATGAGTATGATGTTCATCAGCTACTTTTTCTTATGCTAGTATCTGTATTGGCAGGTATCGGGTTGAGGTGATGGTTAATCACAAGGGTGAACAAACCAAATTTTTGATCTGGGATCGTGAATGTGCACAGTTAATTGGTCAGTCAACGGATGAAGTCAACAGGCTCATAATAGAAGTATGTTATTGTATTGTCATGCAATGTTTTTTAATTTACACTGAACATTTGTTACCTTGCTATTGATTTTCATTCTTCTTTTTCTGCGCAAGGATGGGGATGCTGATTTAAATGCCTCTCCTCAAGCGCTAGATAGGCTATTGGGTTGTTTCCTTGCATTCAAAGTGAAGGTGCAACCAAGGTTCAGGAATTCTGTTGTTCTTAAATATTCAAATGAATTAGACTTGATCAATGTTGTGCTAGATATGATTCCCGATAGTGAGGTTGTGCTTTGTCAAATCTATTTTAGTTATTGTGAGTGTATGCATATATTCCATTTGCTTTTTAACTGTCGATTCATATATCATCTAGCCATGTTGCAAGATCGAGAATTCAATACTTGATTCGACTGATCCTACAGTGCTTGAATCTGTGAGCTAACATTGTCTTTCTCTGTTTTTCTTGGTGTATATTGCAATTATCGCAACAAAGTTTAGTTGACTCATCAATCAATATTTGCTGCAACAATCTCTGTCTATTACCGCTGATCATGATCGGTCAATGCTTGGCTCAAGTGAGCCTATAGAGTTTGAATCTGTAAGTTGGGGTTGTCGTTGTGCGTTTTTGCTGGTGTATTTTTGGATGATGTCAACATAATTTAGCTTACTGATCAATTAATATTTTATGCAGCAATCTGTGTCTGTTACCGGGGATCATGACCCTCTTCTCAGGATTCCATTGACACCAACTAAGCGTGTATCTTCTGATGAGTTGGATAATGAGCAAAAAAACTTTCAGATTTCACCTGCTGAAGTTTCCTCGAACAAATTAGCCAAGCATTCTCAGCCTGAATGAATTATGTTGTTGAAATGTTGCCTTGGATGTTTTTTGATGATCGTATGGTCAAATTGTAATATTTATCTTGTCACAGTTTTTGTGGTTTTTAAACTCTTTGCATGGAGGACGTTGTTGGAACATTAATTTTCGTTAAATAGATTTTGTAGTTGCAAACAAAATTGGTTTTTCCCTCTTTGATTAAATGAAACAGTAGTTTTTTGGGACTTTGCATTACTCTATTTGTTAACCCTGTGATGAAATTCCAATCTGTGCATTGTTGTTGTCAAAATCTTAATGAACGTAATAAATTCAAGTTAGCTGATGAATGTTAACGAGTTAAGATAACTGATAAAGACAGATTGAATGCAAGGATTATTTCGGTTCAATACAAGAATGCTGATAAATGTTAACAAGTCCAGATAACTCATGAATTAAGGTTTTTTTTGGAGGGAATTACACATGAACTAAAATATAAGCTGACATTTACTAATTAAAAACTCAGTTTTTTGACTACTCAAATATTAATGGTAAGTCATTAGAATCAGTAAAATAGGAAATTGCTATTGCACAACTAATTTGGAAATTTAGTATAATCAATGCTAAGTGAGGACAGATTCAAGGCAAGGATTATTTTGATTCTATTAGAGATGAGAATTGCAAATATGACACATTGATCAATCAAAGAGAGATTGGACAACGTTCGATATCAAAGTTTTCTCTACCCTGCATCTTTAGTTGTAGTTTTGTGTTGTAATTTCAATTTAATGCTAAATTTTCTTTTTTATCTTTCTCTACCCTGCATCTTTAGTTGTAGTTTTGTGTTGTAATTTCAATTTGATGCTCAATTTTTTTTATTATAATGATAACTGTCAAAATGTCTAATCACATTTAATCTAGCAAACACAGATTTGATATTTGCCATCTCTTGCTTTATGTCAATTAAGATTTGTTTATTAAAATTTACGCATGAATCTTCAGCTGTAATTTTGGATGCCAAAATAAATCTGTTCATTAATTATGAAATTCATTATATAAAAACGTCAAATCACATTTAATCCCCCAAATCGGCATTTTATATTTGGCATCTCTTGGTTGATGTCAATTAACATTTGTTTATTAATTTACAAAATATTCCATCCTTTGTTGTAAATTGCATTCTAAATTCTTGACCTCTAAAAATGCAGATCAACCACATGTCGATTCTATATCCAGAACTTACTCCTCTATATACAATATCTTTACAGTTGAGTCTGATCATTCCTCCATGACTGATTTTCAAAACTACTTAAATTCAACTTGCATGTTTAATTTTGTTTTTATTACACAATTGAACATTTGGAATTACTTTGATGTATAATTTGGTCTCCGTGTATTTCAAATCTTTGTTGTGGTGAATTGATATACCAAACAGCTTCATTGATATCAACTGCAAACATGCAAAAGAATGCACATGCAAATGCATGTATCTCAGGTAAAGCCAGAATGTATAGAAAAGGTATCCTGCAAAAAAAAAAAAAAAAGGCTCAGCCTGACAGATCACATGAGGCAAGTATAGATTCCACTCTGAAAGATATACAATAACATGGTGAGAAATTATAAATAAGATGTTTTCTTTTATAAATACATTAATCTGTTCAACTTGACTTAACTTGTCTCTATTCTTAAGTCATGACAGCTAATTCATTAGAAGATATAAATTCTGAATCTCCACAAGGTATGATGATAGAAAATCCTTACTCACTTTTTTGCCCAAATTATAATTATATCTATGATATCTAACGTAAATTGTTACAGCATCTGATTCTAATTCTTTCTCTGACGATGAGAATTGCGAATCCAATACTAATGAAGCTGCAATCAATACTGAAGGTAATAATTATAGCTCTGATATAACGTTAACAATATCAACTGATATCCTTTAAATTAAATTCCACTATCTCATTAGACAATTTCAGGCTATTCTGACTTGGGTGATTAGGCCATGGAATGTAGACATTGCAATGCAAAAATGTGGTATGATGAAAGAATTTCAAAAGATAGAAATACAACAAGTCCAAAATTCACCTTATGTTGTGGAGATGGGAAAGTTGAGCTTCCGTTATTGCAAAGTCCATCGAAATATCTTGAACGACTTCTGTTTGATGGTAAAGCAAGTGATAGTAAAAATTATCAGTGTAACATACGGACATACAACATGATGTTTGCCTTTACGTCTGCTGGTATTAAGCTAGGCAAATCAATTAATGAAAGTAGAGGACCTCCTACAATTAGAATTCAGGGTCAACCATGCCATCGAATAGGCAGCTTATTACCAATGCCTGGAAAGCAACCAAAATTTTCACAATTGTATATCTTTGATACGCAGAATGAAGTTGAAAATAGAATTAATACAATGAGGTAGTACTTCTTTTGTTTCTTTTATTATCAAATATGAAGTATTCTAATTCGGAAAGCCTGTTTTGTGACACCAATGGATGTGTTTTTATATTTTTTTTGCAGTCAACATGTTGGAATTCAACCAGAAATTGTTTCAACTTTAAGTCAAATGGTGGATGAGTACAATGTCCATGCAAAAAGTTTTAGAATGGCCAGGGACAGATTGGTAGATACTCAAGTCGATAATGTAAAATTGAGATTGATAGCTACACGTGAGAAAGATGGTCCTACATACAATCTCCCAAATGTTTCTGAAGTTGCTGCTCTGATTGTTGTTGATTTTGATCCAGACTCAAGAAGGGATATTATTGTTGAAACTCAAAATGGAGAATTACAAAGAATCCATGAATTACACTCTAGCTATCTAGGACTCCAATACTCTTTACTCTTCCCTTATGGTGAAGATGGATATAGACCTGATATACTTCACCGTTGTACACCTAGCAGCAGAAAAAGGAAGAGAAATCGTCTAACGATGAGAGAGTGGTTTGCTTATAGACTACAGTCCAGATCAAATGAAGCACAAACTTTGTTGCATTCTAGAAAACTATTCCAACAATTCATTGTTGAAGCATACACAATGGTTGAGTCTGAAAGACTTAGCTACATTAGGAACAATAAAAAAAAACTTAGAGTTGACAAGTATTGTAGTTTACAAACATCATTGGATGCTGGAAGCAGTAAAGGCTCTTCTAAAGGAAAAAGAGTGATTTTTGCCGTCAACCTTTGTTGGCAGTCCACGCTATATGGACCATCTTTATTTTGATGGTATGGCAATATGCAGCCATGTGGGTTTTCCAAATCTTTTTATTACTTTAACCTGTAATCCAAATTGGCCTGAAATCCGTAGAGTGCTTGCACCTTTGAATCTAAAAGCAACATATAGACCGGATCTTATCTCACGTGTTTTCAGATTGAAGTATGAGCAGATGGTTTTTGACTTAACAAAAAAACACCTGCTTGGAAAAGTAGTCGCATGTGAGTTTGCCATTAATATGCTTTTTAAAGTTACACATTTGTTTATTGTTTTTCATTTTTCCTTGATATAATACAACTATACAAAATTTCTATATTACTGTTCCACTATTAATACAATCAGCTAACAATTGCATATATGCACACAATTGAATTTCAAAAAAGAGGACTTCCTCATGTGCATTTATTGCTATTCTTACATCCAGATAATAAATATTCATCTTCAGATGACATTGACCACATAATATCAGCAGAAATTCCTTCGCATGAAAATGACCCTGAACTCTATATATTAGTCCAAAATCATATGGTACTTGGACCATGTGGAATTCTCCAACCTAAGTCTCCATGTATGAAAGAAGGCAAGTGTAGCCGTTTTTACCCTAAAATGTTTCACCCTCAAACTATTTTAGATTCAAATGGCTATCCAATCTATTGTAGAAGAAATGATGGTCGTACCATTTCAAAGAATGGAGTTATTATTGATAATAGATATATAGTACCTTACAATGCAAAATTGCTGAGGAAATACCAAGCACATATAAATATTGAATGGTGTAATCAAAATACTTCCATTAAATATCTATTTAAATATATAAACAAAGGTTATGACAGAGTCACTGCTGTTGTTATTCATGATGCTAATGGTACACTTGAGAATGCTATCAGTCAAAATGATGAGATTAAAGAATATGTGGATTGTAGGTAATATTAATTCAACATGTATACTTAAGTTACTCATTGTTTCTTTAATTGAAATTATGAATTTTTTATGTCAGATATATTTCTCCATTAGCTTACCTATCAATACAGATGAACAAAAAACAATTTATCACAGAATTATCCAAGCTATCAACAACAATGAAGGTGGAATGTTTTTCCTATACGGATTTGGAGGCACAGGAAAAACATTCATATGGAGAACATTAGCAAGTTCATTGAGAGCAGAGAATCAAATTGTTATTATTGTTGCTTCTAGCGGAATAGCCTCTCTATTATTACCAGGAGGCAGAACTGCACATTCTAGATTTAAAATTCCTGTACCAATTTTTGAAGACTCAACATGTAATATCCATCAAGGGACCAAATTAGCAGAATTACTGAACCAGACAAGTCTAATAATTTGGGATGAAGCACTAATGGCCCACAAATTTTGTTTTGAAGCACTTGATCAAAGTTTAAGAGACATTATCACAAATAAATCAAGCTCAAATCAAATATTTGGAGGCAAAGTTATAGTATTCGGTGGAGATTTTCGCCAAATACTACCAGTCATCCCAAGAGGAACCCACTCAGACATTGTAAATGCAGCAATCAATTCATCCTATCTATGGGATTCGTGTGAAATATTGACCTTGACAAAAAACATGCGCTTACACAGCAATCTAGAATTAGTTGATGAACAAGAAACTGCCACATTTGCTAAATGGATTCTAGACATTGGAGATGGGATTATAGATTATGAAAACGATGGTTATGCTACAATTCAAGTTCCTGCTCATCTACTCATTACTCAATATGATGATCCAATCAATGCTATAGTCAAATCAACATTCCCAGACTTAGATCAACACCATAATTGATGGAAGCTTGCTTGTGGGGCTTCTATGGAGGCTGGATCTTTGAGCTTCAATGGGGTCCTTTAATGGTGATTTTCCACCATGGAGATGCAGTGAAAGACAAAGGAAAAGAGGTGAGAAGAGGCGCCATCCATTAAGGAATAAGCCATGGAAGAAGGAGCTTCAACTCTAAGATGAGTCTTGGATAAGAAGCTTGGAGAGGATGCTTCAATGGAGGAAAAGAAAGAGGGAGAGAAAGAGAGAGGGGGGAGCATGAAATTGAAGGAAGAAAAAGGGAGAGAAGTTGAACTTTGAGTTATGTCTCACAAGACTCTCATTCATCAAAGTTACAACAAGTGTTACACATGTTTCTATTTATAGACTAGGTAGCTTCCTTGAGAAGCTTTCTTGAGAAAACTTCCTTGAGAAGCTTCTTTGAGAAAACTTCCTTGAGAAGCTAGAGCTTAGCTACACACACCCCTCTAATAACTAAGCTCACCTCCTTGAGAAGCTTCATTGAAAAGATTCCTAAAGAAGCTAGAGCTTAGCTACACACACCTCTCTAATAGCTAAGCTCACCTCCTTGAGATGAGAAGCTAGAACTTAGCTACACACCCCCTATAATAGCTAAGCTCACCCCCGTGACAAAATACATGAAAATACAAAAAAAGTCCATACTACAAAGACTACTCAAAATGCCTCGAAATACAAGGCTAAAACCCTATACTACTAGAATGGCCAAAATACAAGGCCTAAACGAAGGAAAAAAAACCTATTCTAATATTTACAAAGATAAGCAGGCTCATACTTAGCCCATGGGCTCAAAATCTACCCTAAGGCTCATGAGAACCCTAGGGCCTTCCCTTGGATCTCTGGCCCAATCTACTTGAAGTATTCTATCCAATGCCCTTGTGGGGTAGGATTGCATCAATAATAATCCTGAATTCTTTAAATCCAAGGCAATACTAGCTTCAACAAATGAAACAGTAGAACAAATCAATCATTACGTATTGTCCTTCATTCCAGGTAATTATCTCATTACTTATTTAATTGACACTTGCTCAGTCAAAAATATAATCACTGAAATTGCAATTTTGCAAATCATAGGTGATCACATGGAATATCTAATCTCTGATTCCGTTGATAAATCTAAAACCAGTTAAGATTCGTATTTCCAATCAATTACTACTAAATTCCTTAATTCATTCAACACATCCGGTTTGCCAACTCATTCTATCAAACTTAAAATTGGAAGTCCTATAATGTTGTTAAGGAACCTCGACCAAAATCAAGGTCTATGTAATGGTACTAGATTAGTGGTAACAAAGATGGCAAAACATGTAATTGCAGCTGAAATTATCTCAGGTAAAAACATTGGCCTCGCTGTTTATATTCCAAGAATGTCAATGTTGCCTTCACAATCACCCTAGCCATTTAAACTATCGAGAAGACAATTTCTGATTATGCTATCTTATGCAATGATAATTAACAAGTCACAGGGACAATCACTATCTATGGGATTCTACTCTTTTGTGATCACTTCTTGCAGACAATTCCATTGATTTTAAATACTAAGAATCCACCAACAATAACAACAAGCAATCTATAATTTTTTAAAAACTGCCTCCTTAATCAAACATAACCGCTTTGACACAGACACACAGTCAGAAAAATACATATATATATATATATACACACATCGTTTTATTAATAACAAAATAATAACCATCGAGAAATTTAATTACCACCACAGGAACGTGTAAAATAGTTTAGTGATTGGGTGAACTTTACATTATTAATCTATTAATTAATCCATTAAGGCGAAAACCTCATAGAAAAAATTAACCCATTTAAGGCCCAACTATTACATGCACACCACAAACAACACTAAAGTCCAATCAGTTCTGAAACCATTCACAAAAAAACCGTTTGGTTACTTCCACAACTATTCACGTTCAGACTCTTCACATCATCACTAGCTTTCCCATTCAAGAAGCAACTATTGAGTTGCACCGTTTCCAACAAAAACCTACTCCCACTTATGGCATTGAGAAGATAAATCAATTAATCAAGTCCACTCAACTATTAAGCCATATTACACGTTCCTCTGGAAACTTCATCTCAACATCCTATCACCATACTTTCACTTTAGAGAAACCCAAAATGAGTATCGCATCCTCCACCGCTTCAACCAGAGTAAGGAGTGTCTCTTAAAAAGTTGATATCTTCCAACGGACTTTTTTTTTTTCTTTAAATTTTTGACATTACTAAATCCTGTGTTCATGCAGATCAGATATCCAATTGTATGACCACCTGCAATCATCCAATTCAGAGCAGCTTTGCACAATGACCAGGTTATAGTTTAAAATAGAAAAAGCTTTTTTTGGTTCCCTTGCATCTGTTTGTTATTCCTTACATTCCATTTGCATGGTTTTTGATTGATCATATTATTTCTTTAGAGTTACAATTCTTTCGTTCTATTTTTTCCCTGTTTCCTATCTTGCCTGTTCTGTTTTTGTCTCTTTTTGCTGGCTTCTTTGCTTCCATTGCATTTGCATGCTTTTCGATTTACCACATTATTACTTTAAATATATAGCATTTTGACTTTGCTTTTCTGTTTATATTCATCATACTTCAGTTATGCTTCAGTTGTAGTATTTCTGCTCTATTTTGCATTTCATTCTTGACATTTCATATATTACTGATTTTCATATACTTTAGTTATCCTTTGACTGTAGTTTTTGCGTGGAACTTTATATCATTTTGGTTTAGTTCCTTTAACTTTTTTCATTTTCTCTTTTGACATATTATTTCTTTTCATACAATTTCTTCCTTTTTATATCTAGACATTCATAAAAATACCCCCATTCTACCATGAACAATGGGCACCGAATTACCCACAAGAGGTTCGGTTCAAATACAATGGAGCAACCTACCCAATACGAGTCCAACAACACCGAGGCAGATATTTTTTTGCAGATGGACTCGCAGACGTCAGGGCAGATTTAAAAATCTACAAGTCTGTCATCATCAACTTCTTTGTCTGCGATGATAACATCATTTTTTATCTACATTTTACACCTCCCCTGAATCAAAAAACATGTGTCAGACCAATACTTCATTCCCGCCAACATATCTGGACAACAGAAATAACCCAATGTATACTGGGTGCTCCCCAACTGCGGGTAACATGCAATCACATTAACTTGCATTATTATGAGAATTTCAATCACATTATTAATCTGTATAAATCATATGTAGGAAATCCCATCACATGCAAGGAAATATCTGAAAGAATGTGACAATCACTTGACAATTTTAAGGAAGAATGCACCTCCTCTGCAATGGGACGTTGTTACGCTCGACCACGACATTAAAGATAAAAGTATTGTCTGGCCATGGTATAAGTTTCTTAGGGAAAAGGATTTCCATCATGGGGACAAGGTATCATTCTACTACCGGCCACACGAAAGAATTTGGGAAATAGTCATTAGAAGAGAAAGGAAGTGACAATAATTTTCATTTTATATGTAATTATATTTTGTTTATTTTGTCTGAACAATCTCTCTTTTACCAACATTATAAATACATATCTATCTAATCTTCAATTATACTACTGTGATTGCAATTTTACTAACCAAGTCCCTATTAATCAACTTTATCATTTTGGTGTCCATGAACAAGTAAAAAACGCTAACGAAACAACCTGTGCATGTGCACGGGTTGCAAACTAGTTTCTATTAAATGAAAACAATTCTATATCAGTTAATCATTCAGAAATATAGACTTAGGGTTTTAAGCTTGAGGAGAGTGACTCCTTTCATGTACAGACGTTAGTCTTTGTGTTAGCGCTCTAATTGTCCTATCATCTTCTGAAAGCATCTATGTCACTTTCCAAGGGCAAGAGGGCAAGAGAGAAGAGAACTAGAGAAGGGTAAGCTTTTCTCAAGGACCCCTCTGGCTATGGTCACTTTTAAAAGTGTGACTTTTGCGGCTTAGGGCCCTTTCTTTCTTTCTTTTCCAAAGTCATACAACTATTTGATTGCATGGACATATCACAAATCAGCAGGGGTCGTTACACAATATTAAAATATAACTAGAAGCGTTGTTTAAATGACTTACTTTAACAACAATCCACCTAGCAGCAACCTTGGATTTACTTTGTGGAGCATCATCAAGTCCTTTCAAAACTATTGAATACAAACATGGATGTGTATTGTACAATTAAAATATTGATGTTCCCGACTAATGCTAATGCAAATGTATTGAAAAATAGGACTGGCATGTTAATAATTCCTTTGAGGTAGTTGCCTAGCCTATTATGCAACGAACAAAACCAGATGACAACATTTTCCTTAGGCAAAATGACAACCATTTGCCAATGTGCACTGCAGTGAAGAACAATACAAGTTATTATACTATTATACATTAATTAAATTCATTTGTTCAGTTTAACTTACCCATTCAAGTAGGCTCCTAGGTACACATCCCTCTTTGAATTCTACATCCAATTCTTAATATAACTTTTTGATTCAAATTGCGACTGCCCAAATCTTTGTATGGATTGTGGCTCAAGGAATCCATACACATTGGCATTCCCCACGCGCATACTTGTCTCAGTCATATGCCTATTGTTGTTAAAATAAAGTATATTAGGTAGTAAACAATAATGTAAATTGACTTACAGAATCCATAACTATATAACAGAGATGTTGAGACATTGACCATCGTGTGCTATTTTAGATAGATCTTCATGCTTTATGTACAAGGGGAAGTTTTCATTAAACACCCCAAACACGGTAGCATCCCACATAACCTGCAACGGCTTAAGAAAAAGCTATGGGATGGTCAATGTCATCAGATATAAGGGATCATCGACATCATGATCTGGCCTATCTATAGGTTTCACCGGTCCTACAGCTCCCTGTTTATCCAACACAGATCATTAACATAATTTAATTACAATGAACACTTTAATTGAAAAAAAAAGCATTTAATGACAGTGAATTACCTGTTCTGATAAATGCTTGACAAGATGTGTCGGCCAAGCAAGGAAGGTGTTAAGTGCCTGTTCCACTAACTTAACTTCTTTAGTGGGTACATGAATATGGGCATCTGCATTTGTAACTTCCTCAACACCAACCTTAACTTGATCATGGCGCAAAGGAATGTTGTGAACGGTTGTGGACCCCTTATAAAGTCTTCCTATGGCAATCGGGCGCGGAGGATTTTCTTCGACGTACAACCCGCATTTGTCTGAGTCACCCGTATTTAGATCGTTCCCTAAGGGATCAACACAACTCTCCTTTGTGCTGACACGAGCAGCCGAAAGACTAAACTCAGGCTCAAGAGGTAGTGCAAGTCCCTATGATTGCATCTGCGATTGAAACTAGGACTGCATCTGGCTCAAGGATAACATTAGTTGTCGAGTCACTTTTTCTGTGATCGACTTCTCCAGCTGGTCCCTGATTTTTTGCGTCCGCTGCTCCAGGTCTTCGGGAGCCATGGACGAAGACGTGCGGGAGGTCCTTGGAGCCGGTCCAAAGTATTGCTTGATCGTGACACCGGCTCTAGTAGCATGCACCAGACCAAGGTGTTCTAGTCACCCAATGGCAGTAGTCAGTACATCTTGATGTCCATGGGCGATAAAGGAACCCTGTGAGGCCTGCTCCTCCAACGAATCTTGTAAGGAACAAATTTATTGGTTTACTCAATCACACAATAAACATAAATAATTGCCCAGTTTTCTTGGTGTTGGCCATCTTCTACTTCACGTGTCGTCTGATGGGAGATGGAGGATCAATCACGATGTGAGTGCTTTCGGATTGAGCAGCTTCCTCTAGTTGTTTCTTTTTCTTCTCCTCCATCAACTTGTTTTGTAGATATTCATAACCCCAACGAGACAACATGTGAGGGGTAGTGTTTTGTTTCTGGATGGCCTGCGCCTTTTTTCGCTAATGTCATACTTTTCGCATATAGTGTCCTTGACACTATCCTTGTCGGCTGCAAGTGCCTATTTTGACGTCAAATCACACTTAAACTGTCTCCACTGCTCCCCCAAAGTTTGAAGTATTTTCTTTTTCTGTCTTTAGATTAGATGCTTCAGGGATATCAAATTTAGTCTGACAAGCGAAAAATTACATTTTATTGTTACTTGTCGCAACGTGCCCTTTCGCGGGTGGGCGAAGGCGAGGCTCACGGGTGCACTTTCCAAAGGAGGAAAGGTGCGCGGAGTCGCCACCAACGTTTATTTGTGGAAAACGTCGGGAAAACCAAAGGAAACCGGTCAAAATGAAAATTCTAAGTTCGGGAGTTGTATTTACGTTTGAGGAAGGTATTAGCACCTCTCACGTTTGTCTCAAAGGACAACAACCTATTTTTTAGAATTGTGGAAATTGTGTTACCTTAACTTTATTTATTTTTATTTATTGAGGTTGACAAAAGCGGGGCTTTTGCTCCTACGTACCCTCCATCAAAGAGGAAATCAGACCTACGTAGTTCTTTCTTATGCGTGAATCAAGTGATTCTTTTTACTTGAAAGGTGATCATTTTAAGGCGTTGGACCTTAAAAATGATCCATTTTACTTGGTAAGAAACTGAAATGATAAACTTTCAAAACCCTATTTTTGTGGACGAGCTTGACTAGGCGAGTTGATTTTAGCCTTAGTTTCACTTTAGTTATTAGTCGATTCAATTAAGAATGAGAAATCCAAAAGAGAAAACGTCCGATTGATTTTTCGCTTTATTTTACTAAAAGGGTATTTTTTTTATTATTATATTATTATTTTACCTCTTTTTTGATTTCCAACGTGGTTACGGCACGACCGAACGGTCGGAATTCATTTTAACAGAAATTAACGAATGATACAATTCAAATGATCGGTGGAAATTTATTTTATTTTTAGATTAGACGAGAAACAACTTAAATAAATGACTGAAGCACGTCAAAAGGGGGTATAGAAAGCGAATGAAAACGAGAATAAAAATACATGAAAGAAAATGTGGACCACCACGGGTACATAGAATGAATTGAAAAGCTCGGTTTGAAGTACTTACCCGTTGAAGACTGAAGAAAACGAAGAACGAACGATGAATGTTGAAGAACGGTCGAGAATCTTCGCGTAATTACTCACGGAAACGTTACGGAAGCGCCTCGGCTTGGATTTTCTTCACGGAAATAATTTTCCTCAGCAATTTCGAGAGAATAAGAAGTGCCAAGAAGGCTGAACCCCTTCTCCCTTCACTCCTCCCCCTATTTATAGCAAAATAGGGGAGGAGCTTGCCACCCAGCTCGCCTAGGCGAGCAAGGTTGCTTCCTCCAGAAGCAACAACCTTCTGGAGGAAGAATTTGGAAGGCCCAAGTGGGCCTGATTGCTATTTGTACCCCCCTTTTACTAAATGCACCCCCTCTACCTTTTTTTGGTAATTCTTTTTCCGTAACGTTACGAAAATTTACGAATTTCCTAACGATACTTATTTTCCTTCTGTAAGGTTAAGAGTCCTTACAGATTATGTATTTACTCTTTTTTAGCTTTCGAAGAAGTTACGAAAACTCACGGATTGCGAAAAATACTTCCTTTCGATTTCTGTCACATCACGGAATTTTCACGGATCGCGTAAGCCTGCTTCCTTTTGATTTTCGGCAGGTCTCGGGACTTCACATATTGTGCAACAAAGGGTGCCAAATATCTCAAAGCGGCCAATCAATGGTTGTATATCATCAAATTATAATCCCCGGATGAAATTAGGGTATGACAGTTGCCCCTCTTTACTTACTTCTCATCGGAGATAAAAGGAAAGCAAAGATAAGACACTGATTTCGTCCATCCTGCCCTTTCCGTGATGGCGATTCTCGTCTCTACTCCTTCTTTTTTTGCTGTACAACACAAAAAAAAATACAAACAACAACAAGAACAACGAATATAATATACATATACACATATACACATGTTTGGCGAAGGAACCGATCCGGAAAACAATAGAAGAACATATTTCCCAGTCACCAGAGGCTCCGCGCTTGATAATGGAGGACACATGAACAACGGTAGGCAATGACATTCATGGGGCTCCAAAAAAGGTGGAGAATGGAGGATTGCCTTAAGGGTCCGCACTTAGGCAATCATGAAACATAGCTCCAAACTCGAAGGTGGAGGACACATGAACAGCGCTAAGCAATAACATTCATGGGGCTCCGAAAAAGGGGGAGAATGGAGGATTGCCTTGAGGGTCCGCACTTAGGCAATCATGAAACATAGCTCCAAACTCGAAGGTGGAGGACACATGAACAGCGCTATGCAATAACATTCATGGGGCTCCGAAAAAGGGGGAGAATGGAGGATTGCCTTGAGGGTCCGCACTTAGGCAATCATGAAACATAGCTCCAAACTCGAAGGTGGAGGACACATGAACAGCGCTACGCAATAACATTCATGGGGCTCTGAAAAAGGGGGAGAATGGAGGATTGCCTTGAAGGTCGCACTTAGGCAATCATGAAACATAGCTCCAAACTCGACGGTGGAGGACACATGAACAGCTCTAGGCAATAACATTCATGGGGCTCCGAAAAAGGGGGAGAATGAAGGATTGCCTAGAGGGTCCGCACTTAGGCAATCATGAAACATAGCTCCAAACACGAAGGTGGAGGACACATGAACAACGCTAGGCAATAACATTCATGGGGCTCCGAAAAAGGGGGAGAATGGAGGATTGACTTGACGGTCCGCACTTAGGTAATCATAAAACATAGCTCCAAACTCGAAGGTGGAGGACACATGAACAGCGCTAGGCAATAACATTCATGGGGCTCCAAAAAAGGGGGAGAATGGAGGATTGCCTTGAGGGTCCGCACTTAGGCAATCATGAAACATAGCTCCAAAATCGAAGGTGGAGGACACATGAACAGCGCTACGCAATAACATTCATGGGGCTCCGAAAAAGGGGGAGAATGGAGGATTGCCTTGAGGGTCCGCACTTAGGCAATCATGAAACATAGCTCCAAACTCGAAGGTGGAGGACACATGAACAGCGCTATGCAATAACATTCATGGGGCTCCGAAAAAGGGGGAGAATGGAGGATTGCCTTGAGGGTCCGCACTTAGGCAATCATGAAACATAGCTCCAAACTCGAAGGTGGAGGACACATGAACAGCGCTAGGCAATAACATTCATGGGGCTACGAAAAAGGGGGAGAATGGAGGATTGCCTAGAGGGTCCGCACTTAGGCAATCATGAAACATAGCTCCAAACTCGAAGGTGGAGGACAGATGAACAGCGCTAGGCAATAACATTCATGGGGCTCCGAAAAAGGGGGAGAATGGAGGATTGCCTTGATGGTCCGCACTTAGGCAATCATGAAACATAGCTCCAAACTCGAAGGTGGAGGACACATGAACAGCGCTACGCAATAACATTCATGGGGCTCCGAAAAAGGGGGAGAATGGAGGATTGCCTTGAGGGTCCGCACTTAGGCAATCATGAAACATAGCTCCAAACTCGAAGGTGGAGGACACATGAACAGCGCTACGCAATAACATTCATGGGGCTCCGAAAAAGGGGGAGAATGGAGGATTGCCTTGAGGGTCCGCACTTAGGCAATCATGAAACATAGCTCCAAACTCGAAGGTGGAGGACACATGAACAGCGCTAGGCAATAACATTCATGGGGCTCCGAAAAAGGGGGAGAATGGAGGATTGCCTTGACGGTCCGCACTTAGGCAATCATCAAACATAGCTCCAAACTCGAAGGTGGAGGACACATGAACAGCGCTAGGCAATAACATTCATGGGGCTCCGAAAAAGGGGGAGAATGGAGGATTGCCTTGAGGGTCCGCACATAGGCAATCATGAAACATAGCTCCAAACTCGAAGGTGGAGGACACATGAATAGCGCTCGACAATAACATTCATGGGGCTCCGAAAAAGGGGGAGAATGGAAGATTTCCTTGAGGGTCCGCACTTAGGCAATCATGAAACATAGCTCCAAACTCGAAGGTGGAGTACACATGAACAGCGCTAGGCAATAACATTCATGGGGCTCCGAAAAAGGGGGAGAATGGAGGATTGCCTTGAGGGTCCGCACTTAGGCAATCATGAAACATAGCTCCAAACCCGAAGGTGGAGGACACATGAACAGCGCTAGGCAATAACATTCATGGGGCTCCTAAAAAGGGGGAGAATGGAGGGGGAGAATGGAGGATTGCCTTGAGGGTCCGCACTTAGGCAATCATGAAACATAGCTCCAAACTCGAAGGTGGAGGCCACATGAACAGCGCTACGCAATAACATTCATGGGGCTCCGAAAAAGGGGGAGAATGGAGGATTGCCTAGAGAGTCCGCACTTAGGCAATCATGAAACATAGCTCCAAACTCGAAGGTGGAGGACACATGAACAGCGCTACGCAATAACATTCATGGGGCTCCGAAAAAGGGGGAGAATGGAGGATTGCCTTGAGGGTCCGCACTTAGGCAATCATGAAACATAGCTCAAAACTCGAAGGTGGAGGACACATGAACAGCGCTAGGCAATAACATTCATGGGGCTCCGAAAAAGGGGGAGAATGGAGGATTGCCTTGACGGTCCGCACTTAGGCAATCATCAAACATAGCTCCAAACTCGAAGGTGGAGGACACATGAACAGCGCTAGGCAATAACATTCATGGGGCTCCGAAAAAGGGGGAGAATGGAGGATTGCCTTGAGGGTCCGCACATAGGCAATCATGAAACATAGCTCCAAACTCGAAGGTGGAGGACACATGAATAGCGCTCGACAATAACATTCATGGGGCTCCGAAAAAGGGGGAGAATGGAAGATTTCCTTGAGGGTCCGCACTTAGGCAATCATGAAACATAGCTCCAAACTCGAAGGTGGAGTACACATGAACAGCGCTAGGCAATAACATTCATGGGGCTCCGAAAAAGGGGGAGAATGGAGGATTGCCTTGAGGGTCCGCACTTAGGAAATCATGAAACATAGCTCCAAACCCGAAGACGGAGGACACATGAACAGCGCTAGGCAATAACATTCATGGGGCTCCTAAAAAGGGGGAGAATGGAGGGGGAGAATGGAGGATTGCCTTGAGGGTCCGCACTTAGGCAATCATGAAACATAGCTCCAAACTCGAAGGTGGAGGCCACATGAACAGCGCTACGCAATAACATTCATGGGGCTCCGAAAAAGGGGGAGAATGGAGGATTGCCTAGAGAGTCCGCACTTAGGCAATCATGAAACATAGCTCCAAACTCGAAGGTGGAGGACACATGAACAGCGCTATGCAATAACATTCATGGGGCTCCGAAAAAGGGGGAGAATGGAGGATTGTCTTGAGGGTCCGCACTTAGGCAATCATGAAACATAGCTCCAAACTCGAAGGTGGAGGACACATGAACAGCTCTAGGCAATAACATTCATGGGGCTACGAAAAAGGGGGAGAATGGAGGATTGCCTAGAGGGTCCGCACTTAGGCAATCATGAAACATAGCTCCAAACTCGAAGGTGGAGGACAGATGAACAGCGCTAGGCAATAACATTCATGGGGCTCCGAAAAAGGGGGAGAATGGAGGATTGCCTTGATGGTTCGCACTTAGGCAATCATGAAACATAGCTCCAAACTCGAAAGTGGAGGACACATGAACAGCACTACGCAATAACATTCATGGGGCTCCGAAAAAGGGGGAGAATGGAGGATTGCCTTGAGGGTCCGCACTTAGGCAATCATGAAACATAGCTCTAAACTCGAAGGTGGAGGACACATCAACAGCGCTAGGGAATAACATTCATGGGGCTCCGAAAAAGGGGGAGAATGGAGGATTGCCTAGAGAGTCCGCACTTAGGCAATCATGAAACATAGCTCCAAACTCGAAGGTGGAGGACACATGAACAGCGCTAGGCAATAACATTCATGGGGCTCCGAAAAAAGGGGAGAATGGAGGATTGCCTTGAGGGTCCGCACTTAGGCAATCATGAAACATAGCTCCAAACTCGAAGGTGGAGGACACATGAACAACGCTACGCAATAACATTCATGGGGCTCTGAAAAAGGGGGAGAATGGAGGATTGCCTTGAGGGTCCGCACTTAGGCAATCATGAAACATAGCTCGAAACTCGAAGGTGGAGGACACATCAACAGCGCTAGGCAATAACATTCATGGGGCTCCGAAAAACGGGGAGAATGGAGGATTGCCTAGAGAGTCCGCACATAGGCAATCATGAAACATAGCTCCAAACTCGAAGGTGGAGGACACATGAACAGCGCTAGGCAATAACATTCATGGGGCTCCGAAAAAGGGGGAGAATGGAGGATTGCCTTGAGGGTCCGCACTTAGGCAATCATGAAACATAGCTCCAAACTCGAAGGTGGAGGACACATGAACAGCGCTACGCAATAACATTCATGGGGCTCCGAAAAAGGGGGAGAATGGAGGATTGCCTTGAGGGTCCGCACTTAGGCAATCATGAAACATAGCTCCAAACTCGAAGGTGGAGGACACATGAACAGCGCTAGGCAATAACATTCATGGGGCTCCGAAAAAGGGGGAGAATGGAGGATTGCCTTGAGGGTCCGCACTTAGGCAATCATGAAACATAGCTCCAAACTCGAAGGTGGAGGCCACATGAACAGCGCTACGCAATAACATTCATGGGGCTCCGAAAAAGGGGGAGAATGGAGGATTGCCTAGAGGGTCCGCACTTAGGCAATCATGAAACATAGCTCCAAACTCGAAGGTGGAGGACACATGAACAGCGCTAGGCAATAACATTCATGGGGCTCCGAAAAAGGGGGAGAATGGAGGATTGCCTTGAGGGTCCGCACTTAGGCAATCATGAAACATAGCTCCAAACTCGAAGGTGGAGGACACATGAACAGCGCTACGCAATAACATTCATGGGGCTCTGAAAAAGGGGGAGAATGGAGGATTGCCTTGAAGGTCGCACTTAGGCAATCATGAAACATAGCTCCAAACTCGACGGTGGAGGACACATGAACAGCTCTAGGCAATAACATTCATCGGGCTCCGAAAAAGGGGGAGAATGAAGGATTGCCTAGAGGGTCCGCACTTAGGCAATCATGAAACATAGCTCCAAACACGAAGGTGGAGGACACATGAACAACGCTAGGCAATAACATTCATGGGGCTCCGAAAAAGGGGGAGAATGGAGGATTGACTTGACGGTCCGCACTTAGGTAATCATAAAACATAGCTCCAAACTCGAAGGTGGAGGACACATGAACAGCGCTAGGCAATAACATTCATGGGGCTCCGAAAAAGGGGGAGAATGGAGGATTGCCTTGACGGTCCGCACTTAGGCAATCATCAAACATAGCTCCAAACCCGAAGGTGGAGGACACATGAACAGCGCTAGGCAATAACATTCATGGGGCTCCTAAAAAGGGGGAGAATGGAGGGGGAGAAGGGAGGATTGCCTTGAGGGTCCGCACATAGGCAATCATGAAACATAGCTCCAAACTCGAAGGTGGAGGCCACATGAACAGCGCTACGCAATAACATTCATGGGGCTCCGAAAAAGGGGGAGAATGGAGGATTGTCTAGAGAGTCCGCACTTAGGCAATCATGAAACATAGCTCCAAACTCGAAGGTGGAGGCCACATGAACAGCGCTACGCAATAACATTCATGGGGCTCCGAAAAAGGGGGAGAATGGAGGATTGCCTAGAGAGTCCGCACTTAGGCAATCATGAAACATAGCTCCAAACTCGAAGGTGGAGGACACATGAACAGCGCTACGCAATAACATTCATGGGGCTCCGAAAAAGGGGGAGAATGGAGGATTGCCTTGAGGGTCCGCACTTAGGCAATCATGAAACATAGCTCCAAACTCGAAGGTGGAGGACACATGAACAGCTCTAGGCAATAACATTCATCGGGCTCCGAAAAAGGGGGAGAATGAAGGATTGCCTAGAGGGTCCGCACTTAGGCAATCATGAAACATAGCTCCAAACACGAAGGTGGAGGACACATGAACAACGCTAGGCAATAACATTCATGGGGCTCCGAAAAAGGGGGAGAATGGAGGATTGACTTGACGGTCCGCACTTAGGTAATCATAAAACATAGCTCCAAACTCGAAGGTGGAGGACACATGAACAGCGCTAGGCAATAACATTCATGGGGCTCCGAAAAAGGGGGAGAATGGAGGATTGCCTTGACGGTCCGCACTTAGGCAATCATCAAACATAGCTCCAAACTCGAAGGTGGAGGACACATGAACAGCGCTAGGCAATAACATTCATGGGGCTCCGAAAAAGGGGGAGAATGGAGGATTGCCTTGAGGGTCCGCACATAGGCAATCATGAAACATAGCTCCAAACTCGAAGGTGGAGGACACATGAATAGCGCTCGACAATAACATTCATGGGGCTCTGAAAAAGGGGGAGAATGGAAGATTTCCTTGAGGGTCCGCACTTAGGCAATCATGAAACATAGCTCCAAACTCGAAGGTGGAGTACACATGAACAGCGCTAGGCAATAACATTCATGGGGCTCCGAAAAAGGGGGAGAATGGAGGATTGCCTTGAGGGTCCGCACTTAGGCAATCATGAAACATAGCTCCAAACCCGAAGGTGGAGGACACATGAACAGCGCTAGGCAATAACATTCATGGGGCTCCTAAAAAGGGGGAGAATGGAGGGGGAGAAGGGAGGATTGCCTTGAGGGTCCGCACATAGGCAATCATGAAACATAGCTCCAAACTCGAAGGTGGAGGCCACATGAACAGCGCTACGCAATAACATTCATGGGGCTCCGAAAAAGGGGGAGAATGGAGGATTGTCTAGAGAGTCCGCACTTAGGCAATCATGAAACATAGCTCCAAACTCGAAGGTGGAGGATACATGAACAGCGCTATGCAATAACATTCATGGGGCTCCAAAAAAGGGGGAGAAGGGAGGATTGTCTTGAGGGTCCGCACTTAGGCAATCATGAAACATAGCTCCAAACCCGAAGGTGGAGGACACATGAACAGCTCTAGGCAATAACATTCATGGGGCTACGAAAAAGGGGGAGAATGGAGGATTGCCTAGAGGGTCCGCACTTAGGCAATCATGAAACATAGCTCCAAACTCGAAGGTGGAGGACAGATGAACAGCGCTAGGCAATAACATTCATGGGGCTCCGAAAAAGGGGGAGAATGGAGGATTGCCTTGATGGTCCGCACTTAGGCAATCATGAAACATAGCTCCAAACTCGAAGGTGGAGGACACATGAACAGCACTACGCAATAACATTCATGGGGCTCCGAAAAAGGGGGAGAATGGAGGATTGCCTTGAGGGTCCGCACTTAGGCAATCATGAAACATAGCTCCAAACTCGAAGGTGGAGGACACATGAACAGCGCTAGGCAATAACATTCATGGGGCTCCGAAAAAGGGGGAGAATGGAGGATTGCCTTGAGGGTCCGCACTTAGGCAATCATGAAACATAGCTCCAAACTCGAAGGTGGAGGCCACATGAACAGCGCTACGCAATAACATTCATGGGGCTCCGAAAAAGGGGGAGAATGGAGGATTGCCTAGAGGGTCCGCACTTAGGCAATCATGAAACATAGCTCCAAACTCGAAGGTGGAGGACACATGAACAGCGCTAGGCAATAACATTCATGGGGCTCCGAAAAAGGGGGAGAATGGAGGATTGCCTTGAGGGTCCGCACTTAGGCAATCATGAAACATAGCTCCAAACTCGAAGGTGGAGGACACATGAACAGCGCTACGCAATAACATTCATGGGGCTCTGAAAAAGGGGGAGAATGGAGGATTGCCTTGAAGGTCGCACTTAGGCAATCATGAAACATAGCTCCAAACTCGACGGTGGAGGACACATGAACAGCTCTAGGCAATAACATTCATGGGGCTCCGAAAAAGGGGGAGAATGAAGGATTGCCTAGAGGGTCCGCACTTAGGCAATCATGAAACATAGCTCCAAACACGAAGGCGGAGGACACATGAACAACGCTAGGCAATAACATTAATGGGGCTCCGAAAAAGGGGGAGAATGGAGGATTGACTTGACGGTCCGCACTTAGGTAATCATAAAACATAGCTCCAAACTCGATGGTGGAGGACACATGAACAGCGCTAGGCAATAACATTCATGGGGCTCCAAAAAAGGGGGAGAATGGAGGATTGCCTTGAGGGTCCGCACTTAGGCAATCATGAAACATAGCTCCAAAATCGAAGGTGGAGGACACATGAACAGCGCTACGCAATAACATTCATGGGGCTCCGAAAAAGGGGGAGAATGGAGGATTGCCTTGAGGGTCCGCACTTAGGCAATCATGAAACATAGCTCCAAACTCGAAGGTGGAGGACACATGAACAGCGCTATGCAATAACATTCATGGGGCTCCGAAAAAGGGGGAGAATGGAGGATTGCCTTGAGGGTCCGCACTTAGGCAATCATGAAACATAGCTCCAAACTCGAAGGTGGAGGACACATGAACAGCGCTAGGCAATAACATTCATGGGGCTACGAAAAAGGGGGAGAATGGAGGATTGCCTAGAGGGTCCGCACTTAGGCAATCATGAAACATAGCTCCAAACTCGAAGGTGGAGGACAGATGAACAGCGCTAGGCAATAACATTCATGGGGCTCCGAAAAAGGGGGAGAATGGAGGATTGCCTTGATGGTCCGCACTTAGGCAATCATGAAACATAGCTCCAAACTCGAAGGTGGAGGACACATGAACAGCGCTACGCAATAACATTCATGGGGCTCCGAAAAAGGGGGAGAATGGAGGATTGCCTTGAGGGTCCGCACTTAGGCAATCATGAAACATAGCTCTAAACTCGAAGGTGGAGGACACATCAACAGCGCTAGGGAATAACATTCATGGGGCTCCGAAAAAGGGGGAGAATGGAGGATTTCCTAGAGAGTCCGCACTTAGGCAATCATGAAACATAGCTCCAAACTCGAAGGTGGAGGACACATGAACAGCGCTAGGCAATAACATTCATGGGGCTCCGAAAAAAGGGGAGAATGGAGGATTGTCTTGAGGGTCCGCACTTAGGCAATCATGAAACATAGCTCCAAACTCGAAGGTGGAGGACACATGAACAGCGCTACGCAATAACATTCATGGGGCTCCGAAAAAGGGGGAGAATGGAGGATTGCCTTGAGGGTCCGCACTTAGGCAATCATGAAACATAGCTCCAAACTCGAAGGTGGAGGACACATGAACAACGCTAGGCAATAACATTCATGGGGCTCCGAAAAAGGGGGAGAATGGAGGATTGCCTTGAGGGTCCGCACTTAGGCAATCATGAAACATAGCTCCAAACTCGAAGGTGGAGGACACATGAACAGCGCTACGCAATAACATTCATGGGGCTCCGAAAAAGGGGGAGAATGGAGGATTGCCTTGAGGGTCCGCACTTAGGCAATCATGAAACATAGCTCCAAACTCGAAGGTGGAGGACACATGAACAGCGCTAGGCAATAACATTCATGGGGCTCCGAAAAAGGGGGAGAATGGAGGATTGCCTTGAGGGTCCGCACTTAGGCAATCATGAAACATAGCTCCAAACTCGAAGGTGGAGGACACATGAACAGCGCTACGCAATAACATTCATGGGGCTCTGAAAAAGGGGGAGAATGGAAGATTGCCTTGAGGGTCGCACTTAGGCAATCCTGAAACATAGCTCCAAACTCGAAGGTGGAGGACACATGAACAGCTCTAGGCAATAACATTCATGGGGCTCCGAAAAAGGGGGAGAATGAAGGATTGCCTAGAGGGTCCGCACTTAGGCAATCATGAAACATAGCTCCAAACACGAAGGTGGAGGACACATGAACAACGCTAGGCAATAACATTCATGGGGCTCCGAAAAAGGGGGAGAATGGAGGATTGACTTGACGGTCCGCACTTAGGCAATCATAAAACATAGCTCCAAACTCGAAGGTGGAGGACACATGAACAGCGCTAGGCAATAACATTCATGGGGCTCCAAAAAAGGGGGAGAATGGAGGATTGCCTTGAGGGTCCGCACTTAGGCAATCATGAAACATAGCTCCAAACTCGAAGGTGGAGGACACATGAACAGCGCTAGGCAATAACATTCATGGGGCTCCGAAAAAGGGGGAGAATGGAGGATTGCCTTGAGGGTCCGCACTTAGGCAATCATGAAACATAGCTCCAAACTCAAAGGTGGAGGACAAATGAACAGCGCTAGGCAATAACATTCATGGGGCTCCTAAAAAGGGGGAGAATGGAGGGGGAGAATGGAGGATTGCCTTGAGGGTCCGCACTTAGGCAATCATGAAACATAGCTCCAAACTCGAAGGTGGAGGACACATGAACAGCGCTAGGCAATAACATTCATGGGTCTTCGAAAAAGGGGGAGAATGGAGGATTACCTTGAGGGTCCGCACTTAGGCAATCATGAAACATAGCTCCAAACTCGAAGGTGGAGGACACATGAACAGCGCTAGGCAATAACATTCATGGGGCTCCGAAAAAGGGGGAGAATGGAGGATTGCCTTGAGGGTCCGCACTTAGGCAATCATGAAACATAGCTCCAAACTCGAAGGTGGAGGACACATGAACAACGCTAGGCAATAACATTCATGGGGCTTCGAAAAAAGGGCTTGGCAGGACCGAACGGTCTATCGGGTTTTTCCACCTGAAAGGCAAACATGCTTTTTGTAAAGAAAAATAAATCATTTGCGAGAGCACCATATCTTAGAGAAACAATATACTTGTGCCATGGGTAATCTTGCTTGTAACCGGGAATGAAGGGCAGGACGTCAACTTTTAGCTTTTAAATGAACATGCAGGGGAAACATCGGGCTAAGCTAAAAATAAATCACTCATAGAGTATAAAACTCACAAGGCAAGTGTTTTATCCTATTCCCAAACCATAACTGCACCATGACTCTATTTTGCACACGGCTTCCTATCGAATCAAAGATCAAACGTACGATCACGGACCAATAGTATTTTCTCGAGGGTAGGGTTTTTTGGAGAGGAAGCTGGGTGTTTCGGTCTTTTCCTCTTTGTTCATGTGGGGTGGGATATCGCCAGTCGAGAATGACTTTGAATGGCAATTCGAAAGGAAGAGACACCAAAAATGGGCTTTCCTTTGCCGACAGTCACTTATTTTGCCGAAAATTACTCTGTTTTCCTCCGATCGAGAATTACTCTGTTTTCCTCCGATCTTTTCCATTTTCACTTCCTTTCGATCTTCGATCGAGAATCCTTCTTTTTCTTTCTTTTTTATTGTTCTTTTTATTTCTTTTCTTTTCGTTTCTTCCTTTTCTTTCTACTTCCACCTTTCCTTTCTTTGGGAAATCGGGTTTCAACATTCTATTTGCTCTCCCTTGAGGAGATTCCGCTGTCCTTTGCTTCGGGGGGGGGGAAAGGATGAGGATTCTTTTGATAGGCCAAGGTTCAAAAAAGTCTAAGGTTTTGTTTCAATGGGGTCTTTTATTGTGGGAACCCAATCTTGATATCTGGGGCAAAACAAATTTGGGTGTCAAAGTGTCGGTCTCGGGCCGAACTTCCATATTATTCCATAAGGCACGCGTGACAATGATGATTTGAAAACAACGTGCAAAATTAGTCATGGCTACAGCCAGGTGGGCACTCAAGCATCCCGTTTATGGCATTGTGATACTACGGTTGGGAATTTACACAAACAGACCCAACGTTTCCCAATTATGTTCTTTTATCGGTTCAATGAATTCATCCATCCTTATCTCGGTTATTCCGGAAAATAAACTCTTAGCATCAGCCCTTGTTTCCAGAAGATACGTTTGCTCTTTACGAATGATTTATACTTCTTAACTATAACATGTCGACCTTCGCGGTCTTTCTTTCTTTTTCCTTTTTGTTTCATTCACAAAATTATACACCTGTGGTCCTTTATGAGGAAAACCTTTCTTTGTACATCTATATTCTTATACATGACAAACTTTTTCTGTACACGCATTGGAACTCTTTCTCTTTACGTCACACGGTCTATATACAAACCCTATTTATGTTCAAAGATTTTTTTATTTTTCCCAACACACACTTATGGTTCACACAAAAGTTTCTTCATATACACTCGTTGCTCACACACACAAGGATTCCTTTCCACGCATCATTTACACACAAAAAAAAAAAATCCTTTTATACACACTTTCCTTTTTCTTTGTATACGGAGACATTTTATTCACAACGCTTCTTTCTTTTTATTAGGATTTTTGGTTCATTTTATTTTTTAGGACGACATTCCTAAATGAAAAACTTTACACGGTCCCGGAATTTCAACAAACATTATTGACAACAATGAAACAAGTACCGACGTAACAACTCAAACGATATGTATGTACAAAACAAAAGTCAATCAACATGAAACAAACGTTAGTCCCTTAGTCAAACAAAAATATATAACAGGAAAAATGGAAACAAAAAGAAATATGGATCAAGGGATCTCCCAATCATGTGGCCCCGCTCCCTCCTAAGAAATCAAGTAAATCGGTCATCTCCTCGTCCTCGCGGGCCTCATTTGCCTCGTCAGGAGCCTCTGCTGGTGCCTCTGCTGGCGCCTCTTCTGCCTGGGCCTCAGGCCAATCTCCAGGCCATGCGACCTCTGCCCTGAACTGGTCCGGAGTAGGGCACGGAAAAGAAGTAAAACCCTGGCTCTACAGGATGAGGCTCATCTGGTAAAGACAATCATGGGTTTGTACATGAGCCCGGTGGTTGGCCGCCTGCTGGCGAACCAAATGTCACAAATACTGCTCCGTATCAAACGATCCGGCTGGACCAGCCTGATGAGGTGGCGGTGTGTCTGCGGCCTGCGGAGCATCCCCCTAGGCCTGTCTCTATGTGCAATACTTCTCAATAAAAGCTCGGGTGATGGGCGGCCGAATCACCTTGCTAGGTGCGACGGGGACTCCGAACGACTGGCAGAGTCCTGTGATCAAGGCGGGAAATCCCAGGGCCCTGTTGGACTTATCCGGGTATAGAGGGTGCCTGGTAGGCGCCATACCTGCAAATAGATAGATGACATCAGCGATTAACTGAGCCACATGAATGCTCATCCGTGTCAGGATGGCGTACACCAGCTGACACTTCGGCAGGGGGAGGTCGGAATTATGATCGCTGGGCTGGATGTTGCTGAGCAGCAAAGTCATCTAGATCTGAGTCAGGGTGGTCATGTTGGTGCGCATGATCCGCACCCGTCTCCCGGCAGCAGTCTGGGCAAAATCCTGCCCCGGTATACATAGCAAATGGGCGATGGCCTCCTCATCGAACCCATCGAACCGGTTCCTCCTCTGGCCATACTCGCACTCCTGACCCTCTTCCAGCACTAAAGGGTATCCCAGGAACTGGCTGATAGCATCTGCATCAAACGGGATCCACTGACCCCTCACCCAGGACCTCATATCTCGCACGCCCTCCTTTGTAGGCCAAGCATTGGCATAAAATTCGAGGACTATGTCTGGATCAAACTTGGCCATGGGGGTAACTAGTGATGCCCACCGCCGGCGAACTATCTCCTCCTGGAAATCGTTATACTCGTCGTTCCTGAGCTGGACGCGTTGCTCCCGGAGAAATGACCATCCCTTGATGGCCTCGAAGCGCTGCTGGTGTTCAGCGCTCCTAAAGCGGTGACTATCATACTCGGGAGCGGAACTAGTTCCTTCGGCCGCTTTATCCTTCCTGGATCTTTTTGAGGCAAGTTTCCTCAGGGCCATCTCCTGCGAGAACAAACATTTGGAAGTTAGTTTTACAAGATAATGCTTATCTTAACGCAAAAATGTCGTGCTAACCCCTCTGATTTAGACCAAACTCATGTAATCCATTTATGCACACGCGCGTGTGTAGAAAATATCCCATTACTCATGTCAACATACAAGAACATCTAACATATTCTAATTTCCATACACCTATATACATTCCGAAAAAGAAAACACACTTTCATGCTCAAAGTGTTGTGTCAAACTTTACACCTAATTTATATCCTAAACATTTGCTATCACAAACTACCTACATACATTTGAAGTACACCATACAAATTTTTATTGTTTCACTCATATTTATTTATATGCATATTGGAAAGCTAATCACATCCTGCACATATTTGCATTCAAAAGGGCATTCCATGCTATCATACATTCATTTAGGAAAACAATTATTCATACTTGGCGAGGAATTTTATGCCCCTTATATTTACACATATATCTACAAACCATTGAAAAGCATTTCCCACGTTACTTAGGTGCAAAGTACCAATCATGGGGCAGCCCAAATTCTTACATGCACGTCCCTATTTTCATGCTTTTCTAATTCTAAAACCAAATTTTGGGTTCCTAGTCATGAGTATGTTTTCTTGCATTGAAGCTAAAAAGTTTGGGTTCCTAAGCTTGGGATTGCATTTGGGCATCTATTTTGACTTTCCTATGCTGTCTCTACATACATAAAACAGCCCCACCATCCCAATTTTGCAAAATCATATTCATATATCATTGGGGCATTTCACCGAGCACTTGATGGGCACATGTTTGGACATAAATTGCAAGAGAATGGGGGCAATGTGGCATGCCCCATTGCTTCAGAATACAACATAGGCCTAAGGCCTTCTCATTCAAATCCTCAACTCCAAAAAATCAAGCATAAAAACAACCCAAAACTGCCCCACAAATATAATCACATTCTCACAATTTGGAGCACCAAAAGATGAAGAACATATACCAATGGGAAGCTAAAAACATCAAGGATTGAATACTTACTTGTTGGAGTGAATAGAAACACCAAAAACGAAAGCAAAACGCTATCAAAAGTGGCTTAGGGGAGCCAGAAACGCAAGCCTTCGTGTTCTTTATCTTTTGAATGAGGGGGGGGGGGGAGTTTTTTGGATACAAAAACGTTCCCCTCCCTCGTTTTTATAATTTGGGTGCAGGGGTTGCTCGCCCAGGCGAGCTAACCTGCCATTTTTTTTTAGGGGAACATTAACCATGTCTCCTCCTTCCTTATGGGTTAGCGTTTGCCCACTTGAACCTACTTAAATTAGAATTAGGTGTCGATTACTTATTTAAAACAAACAATAGTAAAAGAAACTGCGAATGCAAAGGATACTGGGCTGCCTTGCAGCGACGTTCTCTGCTTGTTTAGCGCCGGGAAGGGGCAACGATCGATCGGTCATGACCCTATCCCCACTTGCATCCGTCCCTATGTACCTGTAAGTAGGAAACAAAAAATCCAATGGCCAATCGTGTCCAGTCATCGTCTTACCTTGGTTGATTTCCGCAGTCAACTTGTCTCGACTTCTAACTGTGACCTAAGAAGGCCCTGCCCCTGTTACCACAAAATATGCATGTGTATGTGCATGTATGAATGTTCCTAATGCGATGACTTTCTTAGTGAAGGCTGGTTAGATTCAATTTTAGATAAGCGTTTGGGGCACCCCATACACCGAGCGAAGAGGGCTCAAGGTATAACAAATCTAAAACACAAGGTTTGAAACCAAAGGGAGGACTGAAACCTCGCCCATCTTTTCTTTTCAAAGAAACGAGATAAATACAATGAATGGGAATCCCTAGAGGAAACCAAGAAGAACGAGAAAAACTTAGAAATAAAAAATATGCAACGGTCCTCTCGATTGCCCCAGAATTCAAGCGTAATATCGTTTAACTACATCGGAGTTCACGGGCGAGGGCAACTCCTCGCCATCCATGTTGGTGAGTATCAGAGCACCCCCAGAAAAAGCTCTTTTCACCACGAAAGGTCCTTCATAATTCGGGGCCCACTTGCCTCGACTATCTTTAACAGTGTGGGACATCTTTTTCAGCACGAGGTCCCCCTCGTTGAACTTGCGCATACATACCTTCTTGTCGAATGCGTTCTTTACTCTTCATTGATACAGACGCCCATGGCTCATGGCTGTCAAACGCTTACCTTTAATGAGGTTGAGTTGGTCGTAGCGTGCTTGAGCCCATTCCGACTCTTCTAGGCCGGATTCTGCTATTATCCTCTGAGAAGGAACTTCTACCTCAAATGGGAGTACTGCCTCCATCCCATAAACCAAGGAATACGGCGTTGCCCCAGTAGAAGTTCACACCGAGGTTCTGTATCCGTGTAGGGCGAAAGGCAACATCTCATGCCAATCTTTGTATGACACTGTCATCTTTTGAACAATCTTCTTAATATTCTTATTCGCAGCCTCTACAGCCCCATTCATCTTTGGCCGATAAGGGGTAGAGTTATGATGCTGGATCTTGAAGTCCTCGCACATTTCCTACGTCATCTTATTGTTCAGATTGGTACCATTGTCAGTAATGATCTTCCTGGGGAGTCCGTATCGACAAATCAGCTCCTTCTTTATGAATCTAACTACCACATTCCTTGTGACATTAGTATAAGAAGCTGCTTCGACCCATTTGGTGAAGTAATCTATCGCCACAAGAATGAAGCGGTGACCATTCGACGCTTTGGGTTCATTAACACCTATTGTTTTCCTGTGTAGAACCACTAACCACCTTTCATCACAAGGGTCTTGAACATAAAATACCTGTTTAGCTTGTTCTGCCATATTGAATGGGTCATTCTGGTAAGCGAGTTTCTTAAGATCTACCAATGTAAATCTCACATCATCGGTCCACACACCAATATTGTTGTCAACCCACTTACATTTTAAAGCACGGATAGTGAATTTCACATAGTTAAGCTCCCAGATTTCTTCAATGAAACCAAAGTAAGGGATGGAAGCTACACAGGGATTGTCATCATGTACACTAGCAAAGTGTTGAGATTCAGCCCTTAGGGTAACCCCACTATTTTGCATTGTACTTTTCTCATCTTGTGCTTTTGTATAGAAGGAATACTTGTTTATATTGTATCCTTGCCAAGTTATAACATTTCTTTTAGGCCCATCTGCTAGCTTTCTTAACGTTTCTGAAGCATTATCATCAGCAAAGATTGTATCTTTAAACCAATCTAGGAAAGTCTTGTTATGCTCTTTCAAGACCCTGTTCTTTGTCATTTTTGGATTACTTTCCTTCACTAAACCTTCATGGCAAAGTATGTATGGCAAAACTTCATTACGTTTATTCAATACATACAAATGAGCTTGTTGCAACTCTTCTACACTTGGAGTGATAACATGCAGTCCTCTTGAACCCTTACCTCCCACTCTTTCATCATGCCGAGACTCAGGAAACCCAACAGGTTTTGCTTTTTCAATTTACTCTGAACAAAATTCAATGGCTTCTTCAAAAATGTACCTTTCCACAATAGATGCTTCCAGACGGTGTAGATTCTTTGTATACCCTTTTAAGATCTTCATGTATCACTCAATCGGGTACATCCACCACAAATAAACAGGACCACACCATTTGATTTCTCTAACCAAATGAACAATTAAGTGAACCATGATGTCAAAGAAAGCAGGAGGAAAATACATCTCTAATTGACACAATATAATAGCAGCCTTGATTTCCAGCTCATATAACTTGATAGGATCAAGGACTTTGCTATATATGGCATTGAAGAATAAGCACAACTAAGTTATGGCAAGCCTAACTTTGTTAGGAAAAATGTCTCGTATGGCCAAGGCTAACAATTGTTGCATCAAGACGTGACAATTGTGAGACTTTAAGCCTACCAACTTAAGATCTTTCAACTGCACAATGCTCTTAATATTTGAAGAGTATCCTTGTGGGACTTTGACACGGCGCATACACTGATAAAAACTCATATTCTCTTTTCTAGACAAAGTATGACAAGTTGGAGGCAAGTATATTTTTTTACCATCAGACCTTGGATGTAACTGCACTCATATACCCATCTCAGCCAAATTTTGACGAGTATTCAAACCATTTTTTGTCTTGCCTTGAATGTTAAGGAGCTTTTCAATGACACTATCACATACATTTTTCTTTACATGCATAACATCAATACAATGTCTAACATCTAGATCAGACCAGTATGGAAGATCAAACAAAATCAACCTTTTCTTCCAAATGCAAGTCTTACTTTTTTCCTTCTTTTGGGTCTTTCCAAATATAGTATTTAGGTGTTGAACCCGCTGAAAGACCTGGTCACCAGTTAACGGTATCGACACAGTTTCATGCTCTTGACTTCCATTAAATGCTTTTTTCAATCGCCGATAAGGGTGATGAGGTTTCAAAAAACATCGATGCCTAGTGTTTATTGTTTTTCTACCATGTTTCAATTGTATGTAGCTTGAGTCTTCTTCATAGATGGGGCATGCACGATGGCCGTTAACACTGTAAATACTTAAATTCCCATATGCTGGAAAGTCATTAATGGTACAAAAAAGCATTACACGCAAAAAGTCTCATTTTGAAACCCATCAAACACTAAAACCCCCTCGTCCCATAACTTTGTCAAGTCTTCAATCAAGGGATTGAGATAAACATCGATGCCATTTCCTAGCTATCTTGGGCCCGATATCATCATAGACAACATCATGTATTTTCGCTTCATGCAAAACCAAGGAGGCAAATTGTAAATTACTAGCAAAACTGGCCACAAACTATGTTGAGTGCATAAACTGCCATATGGATTCATTCCGTCAGTGGCTAGCCCAAGCCTAAGATTTCTTGCCTTTTTGCCAAAATCCGGATACAAATGATCATCTTCTTCCACTGGGAGGAATTAGTGGGATGATGGAGCATTCCATCGCAGTTTCTTCCAGTTGCATGCCATGTAAGGTCTTTTGCATCGTTTCCATTAGAAAACATATGCTTAAACCTTGGAATGATGGAAAGATACCACAACACCTTCGCTGGGGGGCCCTTCTTTGAGTTTTCGTCACTAATACACTCATGATCATCCTTCACTTTGTACTGTGATACCCCACACCTGGGGCATTTAGGCATTTTTTGAAATTCATGTCTTTACAGTATGCAATCATTCGGGTAAGCATGAATCTTCTAATACTCCATAACAATCGGACACAGTATCTTCTTGGCCTAATAGTAACTTTTAGGCAACGTGTTTTCCTCTGGAAGTATATTGTGCACTACTTGAAGCAGTGAACTAAAGCTTTAGTCACTCAACCCATATCCGGCCTTCACATTAACCAGACTTAACACCCCCGACAATAGTGTCAAGGAATTCTTGCACCCCGGATACAAAGGCTTCTTTGAATTAGTTTGCAATGTATCATACATAGGGGCATGTGCTTGTTGAAAAGACTCTTGTCCAAGGTCACAAATCATATCCTCTAAGTGATCTCCCATTTCTACATCAAATAGTTCAGATTGAGACCCATTTTGCATATCTGTCAATTCACCATGCCATATCCACGTTGATGCAATCCTACCCCCCAAGGGTATTGGATAGAAGACTCCAAGAGGATTGGCCTAGAGTCGCTAAAGAAGGCCCTAAGGTTCTCATGAACCTGAGGGTAAATTTATAAGCCCATGGGCCAAGGTTGGGTCCACTCTTCTTTGTAAATATTAGAATAGGTTTTTCCTTTTATTTTGGGCCTTGTATTTCGGCCATTCTAGTAGTATAGGGTTTTAGCCTTGTATTTCAGGGCATTTTAAGTAGTCTTTGTAGTAGGTACTTGTTTTGTATTTTCATGTATTTTGGCATGGGGTTGAGCTTAGCTATTATAGGGGGTGTGTGTAGCTAAGCTCTAGCTTCTCATCTCAAGGAGGTGAGCTTAATTATTAGAGGGGTATGTATAGCTAAGCTCTAGCTTCTCTAGGAATCTTCTCAAGAAGGTGAGCTTAGTTATTAGAGGGATGTGTGTAGCTAAGCTCTAGCTTTTCAAGGAAGCTTCTCAAGAAAGCTACCTAGGCTATAAATAGAAGCATGTGTAACACTTGTCGTAACTTTGATGAATGAGAGTCTTGTGAGACACACTTCAAAGTTCAACTTCTCTCCCTCTTTTCCTCTTTCAATTTTGTGCTCCTCTTTCTCTCTCTCTCTCTCTCTCTCTCTCTCTCTCTCTTTCTTTTCCTCCATTGAAGCTTCCTCTCTAAGCTTCTTATCCAAGGCACTCTCTTGGTGGTGAAGCTCCTTCTTCCATGGCTTATTCCCTAGTGGATGACGCTTCCTCTCATCTCTTGTCCTTTATCTTCCGCTGCATCTCCATGGTGGAAAGCCACCATTGAAGGACCTCATTGAAGCTCAAAGATCCAGCCTCCATAGAAGCTTACATCAAGTGGTAATCAGAGCACAAAAGCTTTAAGTAGGTGCTCCTTAAACCTCCATTAATTTTTGGCTTTACCTTCTCCTCCATTGTTGTTTCTTCATTTTTCTCCATGCATCTCCTCACATGTCTTCTGCTAAATGTTGTTAACATGATTCTTTAGAATTTCCACCAATTAAACTTGCTATAGAAGCTAGATTTGATTTTCTACGGTTCAAATTTATTGTTCTTGTTCTTGAACCATGAATTATGTTGAGTTTATGTTCCTTTGAGTTTTGTCTTGCTATTTTTTGTGGCTGAAAACTGAATCATAAAATTCTTACAAAAACATTAAAGTAGAAGAAAATCTCAAAAATCTAGAGTGACTTGTTCACCTATTGTAGTTTTTTCATAGAAGTCATGTCTAGTCATGAAACTTGTCACATAAAATTTCTTATGTTGTGCTGAATTTTATTTTTCTTGTTTCTTTGTCTAACTCATTTGTTCATGAGTGTATGAAATTATTTTAGCCTATTAGTGGATTTGAGTCAAATCTTTCATATTAATTAGTCCTTAACATGTTCATGCAAAATTCTTAGAGAGTCTTTGATTGTGAACCTTTTCTTGAACTTTTAGGTTTCCTTATGATTGTGTCTATTGTGAATTTGAGTTTTGGTGATTGAATTGCTGGCTGAAATTTTGATCCTAACTGCATATTGAACTCCTAAAACTGTGGTAAACAAGCCTAGTGAGTTAAAAATACATAGGAAGGTTGAAAGTAAGCCCAAGGCAATCAATATACCATGCTTAAAAAATTTGAAGTCTAAAATCGTTGGTGTTGGCAGCTTGAACATACGAACTTGTAAAAATTACTGAGAATTGGTCACTGCAAATTTTGAGCTGAAATATTTACTGAATTTTCTAGACACCTGGAAAAAAAATTATAAAAAAAGAACCAAGTGATTTGGATAAAATTAAAAAATATGAAACATCACACAAGTTGGTAGAAAAATCAGTATCCAGGAAAAAAAAAAGTGAAAGGGAAGTGTGCTTGTTGTTTTGGCTCAAAATTTCTTCTATAATTGGTGCCTATTTTATACCAATCTTAGTTCTGAAATTTCAATTGAAAATTAGTGTGAAAACAAGTGCCAAAACTAGAGGTTTGTTGAATCTTTTTTTTATAGTTTTTTTTACTTTACTCTAGAGCCATTCTAAGTTTCTCTTTGAGTCCTAGCTTGCTTTTATATCCTTTTCATTGCTTTAATTATTGAATAATCCTTGAAAATTTGTCTTGTTAAAACTCTATTGGTTTAGCTTTCATTTCATTTTTTGGTCTTTGATTATTGCTTTTCTCTTTGTTTCCTAGTTTGTGAGTTGTCATATAGGAAATGGGAAAGGAGGATCAGTGCCATCCATTGAAGAATTTTAGTCAAGAAGCATGGGGCCAACCACCTTAAGAGCTATTGGACTAAGAAGCACTTCAAATTGAGTGAAACACCAAAGAGAGAATATCCACCAAAATTGAGGACCTTTTTCTAATTGGCAATTTATTTGTAATTGGACACTTGTACATTTACCTTCATTACTTTCAAATTTTTTTTTATCAAAAAGGCCTTTCATTGGAAGTAAGTTGGGAGCCTCCAATAGGTCACCCTACTTCCATTTATGTGTAATAATTTTAGGCAATTTTCCCTTAGGATAGTGAGTGCTTTGTTGGGAACCTTAAATGAGGTCATCTTAACACTCTTAGGATCCATCTGGTTTATATCTCTTGCACTTTAATTTCTTTCTTATTTACATAACTTATTTTCTTTTCTAGTCTTGTGTAGTTTATCTTGTTATTGCATAATACTTTCTTCTTGCTTATCATGATTATCTTGAGTTCTTTTAAACCCAAGCTTTTACCTTTTGCAAACCCCCAACAAGAAAGAACCACAACTTAGGAACCAACATGAGTCACCATGCATCTAGTGTTAATGGTGAGTGTACTACTTATAAGGACCCTCTATCTAGAATCTTAAATGAGTTGAGTTCCCTCAAGTTATGGAAAGAAAAACTAGAAAGAAAAGAAAAAGGAAAAGTAAATCAAGATGAGAAGGAACAAATGAGGGAAGAAGAAAGAAGGAAAATACTAAAAGAGTTAAGAAAAGAAAAGCATGCCTCCTATAGTAGTCATAACTCTTGCAAGAGCCTAAGTGAAGAACTTCGTGACTATTATGAAGGAAGGCATAGGTCACATCTTAGACCTCACTCCCATAGGAGAGAAAAGGAAAGAAAGCCTCAAGAGGCTAACATTAACCTCCCATACTTCCATGGGAAGGAAAATGTAGAGGCTTACTTAGATTGGGAAATAAGGGTAGAGCAATAACTTGAAAGGAAGTCTACTTCAAAATCTTATGGCTCTCACTCATATCCAAAGAAAGACCAAGGTCAAGGCATCTTAGGGGCGACACCTTGTAAGCCCAAAGATGATAAGGGGAAGACAATAGAAAAGCAACCCCCTAAGGCTAGTATGCAAGAGAAGACTAGCTTTATAAAGTGCTTGAAATGTCTTGGAAGAGGACATATTACTTCTCAATGCCCTACCAAGAAAACCATGATTATGAGGGGCCAAGACATTTATAGTAGCCAAGATGAGGCTACTACTTCACCTTCCTCAAGTGAAAGTGAAGAAGCAAAAGGGGAAGAATCTAGTGAAGAAATCTACCCCCAAGAAGAAGGACAACCTTTAATGGTTAAAGAAGAGTGTAAGGATGTAAGTGTCTCCTCCAAGAAGTTAGCTAAGAAGGAAAGTCATTTTGCAATAAAGAAAAAAATTATAGAAACTTCCCCTCTTAGACAACCTTCACATCTTCTCCTTTTTAAAAAGACACTTGTTAGCACAACCACACCTCTTGGGCTTGAGGTTATTCCTCAAGTAAAGAAGTTGTTGGATAAGGGTTTGGTTCATAAGAGCTTAAATCCTTGTGCTTTGTTGATGCCCAAAATAGGTATTATTAGGCACCAAATCCCTAAAATAAGTGATATGATGAATGTGTTGAGTGTTGCAACCCTCTTTTGTAAAATCACTCATGCACCCAACATCTTCATGATTTGTGTGCATAGGGACTCATTAGGTAGGCTTGTTCTTATTTTTTGTTTTAATACAAACCTAGGTGCTCATATGGGACACCTTAGGTTTGTTATACTTTTTTTGTAGGAATAATCAACATGAAAATATAGAAAAAGGTACATTTTATTACATTACTTTCTTTAATTTTTTAAATAGTGATCAAGGGGTTCCCACGGACCTTAAGAGAATAAAGGTCATTCTTGATTGGCCCACTCCACCAAGTATAAGGGAAATCTGGGGCTGGCATGACTTAACAAACTTTTACAAAAGGTTTGTCCCATATTTTTCTATACTTGTAGTACCACTCATTGAGTTGGTGAGGAACCATGTTCCCTCATGGGTAGATGCCCAGGAAAGGGGTTTTCAGACCTTACCCTACTCTATCATACCCAACACCACTAAGATATATATGTTTTTATTCTCTTTACAGCTGTCAAGGGAAGGATCCCAGAGTATTAAGAACCTCAAGATTTGAGGTCAAATTATTTCCAAGGGGGAGGAGATGACGCAATCCTACTCCCCAAGGGTATTGGATAGGAGACTCTAGGGTTCTAAAGAAGGCCCTAGGGTTCTAAAGAGGACTCTAGGATAGAAGACTCTAGGGTATTTGAGGTCAAATACAGGGATAGAGCTGTTAAAGAAGGCCCTAGGGTTCTCATGAACATCAAGGAAACTTTCTGAGTCCATGGGCCAAGGTTGGGTCCACTCTTCTTTGTAAATATTAGAATAGGTTTTTCCTTTTTTTTTTGGGCCTTGTATTTTGGCCATTGTAGTAGTATAGGGTTTTAACCCTGTATTTCAAGGCATTTTGAGTAGTCTTTGTTGTAGGGACTTTTTTGTATTCTCATGTATTTTGTCATGGGGTGAGCTTAGCTATTATAGGGTTGTGTGTAGCTAAGCTCTAGCTTCTCATCTCAAGGAGGTGAGCTTAGCTATTAGAGGGGTATGTGTAGCTAAGCTCTTGCTTCTCTAGGAATCTTCTCAATAAAGCTTTTCAAGAAGGTGAGCTTAGTTATTAGAGGGGTGTGTGTAGCTAAGCTCTAGCGTCTCAAGGAAGCTTCTCAAAGAAGCTTCTCAAGGAAGCTACCTAGGCTATAAATAGAAGCATGTGTAATGCTTGTTGTAACTTTGATGAATGAGAGTCTTGTGAGACATACTTCGAAGTTCAACTTTTCTCCCTCTTTTCCTCTCTCTCTCTTTATTTTCCTCCATTGAAGCTTTCTCTCTAAGCCTCTTATCCAAGGCACTCTCTTGGTGGTGAAGCTCCTTCTTCCATGGCTTATTCCCTAGTGGATGGCGCCTGCTCTTACCTCTTTTCCTTTATCTTCTGCTGCATCTCCATGATGGAAAATCACCATTGAAGGACCTCATTGAAGCTCAAAGATCCAGCCTCCATAAAAGCTTCACAAGCAAGCTTCCATCACATGTTGTATAATTCTTCTTAATCCCATTACACTACAGATGCTCTTGTATGGCGTCCAATATTTGTCGTCTCCCGTTCAAACAATTTATACAAGGACAAAAAAAATTTTGTCCCCAACTGGTTGACTTCTTTCGAAAGCAAATTGTGAGAGCTCTTCGAAACCTTCCTCATATGCAAGGCTCATGCAACTTTCATTCATCCAACTTCGATCCATCTAAATAATAACTCTGTGATACTCGCAAAATTATTTGATGCATGAAAATCTCACTTTTTCATTATAGGTGTGGCCCTATCCCATTCAGGAAGACATTTTTTATGGTAGCTTCATACGTCAAGGTTAAGTCTATTTTGTTAAATTTGACAAAATTTCGGCAACATTTCGCATTGATCTCCAAGTACACAACATGAAATGGGTGAGATTAATTCCCCAACAATCAAGTATGCACTCAGAGAACAACTAGAAATGCATTATACCGGAATTTTATCAAATTCAACAAAATAATCTTAACCTTAACGCATGAATCTACCATAAAAATATGATTCTCCCCAAACTGTTTAAATGGACAATTCAAGATTCAATACAATGATTAATGCAAACTGTCCACAAGAATCATTGTATTTAATCTCAAATGGGAATCTAAGGTTCACTTTGTATAACATATATCAATTCTCATTAATGGCAGTGAACAAGTAATAAAAACATTGGTAACAAACCAAAAGATCAAAAGTTTACAAAAAACATTTGTACCTGTGATGATGAGTAGCACGATCCAAAAACAGAGCAACTATCTAATAAAGAACTCAATGACCACCTACATCAATCATCATTCCCAAAAACATTAGATATAAAACTTCCCCACCTACATGAATAATCAACCTCATTGCTAACATGTGACATACAAAAGTTGATTGACAAACTTACCAACAATTCAACCAACAAACTAGTGTGAAGCTGGGTTGGAGTGGGAGCAAGGAAGTCAAGGCTCAATAGAAAACCAAGCAAGTAAGACACCCCAAATATGCTAGAAACACTGAAATCAATAACTTTTGGATATTATTTAAGTTATTGTTCAAAACCAATAACTAAGTTTATAATTTTTTTGTCAGAATCACAAACTCCTAGTCTCATGCAATTTGGTAGGGATAAAAAGCCTGCGATGCTGATGCATAATCATATAGCTAACTATAAATATCAATCATAAAAAAATAAACTTATTTATTCTTCCTATATTTCTTGATAACCCCATATTCATAGTGTTCACAATCATGTATGTTGTGGCTCTTGTAAGTTCATTGGCTTCAATGGTTATGTTCCTTTGCTGTCTTACTAATTGTCAGAAGATAACAATAATTGGGTGGAAATCATACCTGAAGAGTAGATTTATCCTCCTCAGACAATTTACCATTGACCACAACACTGCCTTCAGTGGGACTAACACTGCAAGATATCCCATTTTTTGGGGTATAGAAACATATCCCAATTTAAACTGTAATCAAGACTAAAGGGCAATTAACAATGATGTGCCTTCACAGGAAACAAACACACCAGCCCATACAATGTAAAGGAAAAGTAACAATTGAATTGAGTGATGGTATCAGGACATGAGATATATTGTCTGGTTTAAATTTGCAAACATACCTTCCTGATGGAACAAAATCTTCAAAAGCAAAAACCAGACCAAAGAGACAACAACTACCCCTACTCCAATCTGCATCATGATGGTTACATGCATAAATTTTTGTATATAAAACAAAATAGGCATTTATGTGGAAGAATTGTACCTTAGTACGAATGCCTAGATTTGTCGTCAAGTTGTGAACTTAAACAGGGTGCCTCTGTCCATTTCATATAAAATTAAATGAAATCAAATCAAATCAGTTGGAAATATGAATATGGGTTTATTTGCTGATCCCTTGTAGCAACAATACACACACACACGTAAACACTAAACATGGCACATAACATTTACTTTTTCTTTTCAAATCATTAGGCACAGATGATAAGAGTTAAAATATGTTTAAAAATATGGTGTAAAATGAATTTGAAGGCAAAAATAATTTTGCCAAAGGATTATGATCATATGCCATCACATTGGCAACAACCATCTCTAGCTCCAGCCCCAACTTCTAGTAGAAGGACAAGGCCACAGCCGAACACACCACTGCAATGGCAGCCACTGACTTCACCAAGCCCTTTAGGAACTCCATCATCCATGACCAATCCATGCCAACTAAAGGAACCACTAATTCATGTTGCAATGTGTGGTTCAGAGTTAGCATATTGGTTTTAAAGAAGAAATTAGATTCCATGATACGCTAGCTAGATGGGGAGTGGAGGGGAGACTAAATGTTGCTTTAATCACAACATGTATCTATGTATATGTGAAAGGGCAAAGTCAGAAATGACCTCAATGTAAACTTTAAAGACTAAAAAATTTACTTATTAACTATAAGGACTAAAAGGAATAAGTTTGGAAATTATATGGACTAAATGGGTAATTAAACCAAAAAAAAATTATGTTTTGTTTATCAATTAGGTAGGAGGTCAATTATGTAGATAGGCTATTCTTGTAACCTTGTTAATCCATCAATCCCTTTCTTTGAACTGTAACCTTAAATATATAGGAAGACTTTGTGGTTACTTAATCAAGCATAAGTAACTTGTTGGAATAGACCTATATCCATAATTCAGCATTAGTATCTGCTAGAACTTTCTCAACTATTGGAAATTCTTATCTGTTGGAATGAAAAACAAACTCATCATTTAGGTGTGTTTCTATAGCTAATTTCACTAGAGTTATACTATTCATATAATAATGTTTGTAATATTATTTTTCTCAATCACATCAATTATAAAAGAATTTTGACGTGAGATGTAAATAAAATATGAAAGGCATAAAGATTATTTGACTCTGGACAAATCAATACATCCTTTGACAATACAAACACCACAAGTATTTGTATGAAGAATAATAGAGATTAGAAAGCAACAATCATTATGAAAGTACTTATTATAGAATTCAATTAATTAGAAATTTGATTGAGAGGATTAGTTCAAGGAAGAAAGGGATTGCTAAATTTAGAAGGGGCCGAGAACAAGACCTTGATCCATTTTTGAAGAGAATCTTAAGGTATTAATAAAATGTGCTGCTAGCAATTGTTAATCGGACTTTCATAATGCTATCATTGCTGTGTGACCTTTTAAAATACGCAGCTTCCTATATATAATACTTTGTAGTCTTTCATATTACTCAGTTTTCTTAAATTAACACATGGCATGATCCTAATCATTGACAACTAGGTTGAGCAAAACTTCCTGCCATTCTTCTCAGGACCAGAAAAGAATAATTATCATTTCTTTATAGTTTCTATAAATATATCGAATTTACTTGCAGATGTAGCAAACAATCGAGTCTCTTAATGAACACAAACCCTCAAAGTTTTTAACTTTAGGCAAAGAAAAATTCTCTGAGATTAATTAAAAGCTACACTTTAGCTCAGATTGTACAATAAGTGAATCAACTCACAAGCAATCCAAGTTGAGCCCACAACAACAATTATATATATTGCAACTAGAAGTCAGTCTCTGTATATAGAACATGATTCATTCAATATATTAGCATATATCACTGTTTGTGTTAGTGTGCATAACTTAAAATTCAGTATATCCCCCATTTGATTGGTTTGAACTAATAAGCAAGGGGTTCAAGTTCAACTTTGTACATCCAAGTTACCATGTTTATAAGCTGCTACTAGACTAGCCAGGGACATGATTCATTCCAATGTCACTCAAGTCAAATTTAGAATATCATGAATGTAAATTTTTTGGGTAAACAACACAAGTAGCTACAAATAACCAATATATATATATATACTCGGTACTTTTTTCGGTACAACTATATCAATAAGAAATAGCAAATAATTGAGAAATTGGTGTTTCAATCCATCTTTATATAACTGAGAAAATAACACATAACAAGTTCTTTTGCAGACACACCAAGCTAACGGCTACTACCACATTCTGTACATACCTATTCAATAGACATTATCTATTGTTAGATACGATACATTAAAACAAATGATAGGTGCCTTTTCCCTAGAACAATTGATAGGGAAATGATTTTTGCACACGGTGTAAAGAAAAATACATCATAAAGCAACCACGAACACAGAGGAAACGCGGTGAGTGCAAATTTCAAGTATTATGCAGTTGCCATATTAAAAAATGCATGAAGACAGAGGAAACACACAATATAGAGGAACCATGAAAACATGAAACTTACCTCAACACCAATAGCGACAGTGGCAGCAAGACTGGCCGCGAGTGGGAGTGACAATGAAGAGTCGCGACATGGAGAGTTGCGATGAAGACGTAGTGGATGCACGACACTCGAAGTGGCGATGAAGATGATGACGCGGGCAACACCAGAGCTCTTGCAGAGATGTGAGTAAATTAAGGCATGGAGCCAATAATATTTTTTAAAATCAACTTCATTAACATCAGTTTTCTAAAAAGAAATCGATGTTAAAGAAGTGATGTTAATGTTAACATCGGTTTCTTTAAAAAAACTGATGTTAACTTATCATTTTCCAACATCGGTTTGTTCAAAAAACCGATCTTAAGTAAGTGATGTTAACATTAACATTGGTTTTTTAAAAAAACCGATGTTAACTTATCATTTTCCAACATCAGATTTTCAAAAAACGGACGTGATCGCAGTCATGTTTAAATTGGTTTTTAAAAAACCGATGTTAACCTACTGTGTTAACATCGATTATTTGAAAATTTGATGTTAACAAAGTCACGTTATGTATCATTTTGTCACCGCGTTTTTGTTAACATCGGTTTTATCAATATATTTATGCAAAAAAGCTGAAAAATCTACACACATTTTATGCTTTTGTAAAAAATATTTTTATATTGTTTAAGTTAGTTTTATTTATTTTGTTTGCATTTTTATCTTTTTACTCCTTATAATTTTTTTTTTGCATTTTAAGCTATAGTATGGTAAAATTTGAGTAAATAAAGCCAAATCCAAATGATAAAGCCTTCAAGAGAATTTTTGAGCTAGGGTCAATTTGAAATAAAACAAAGAAACAAATTGGAAGTTAAGTACTCTCTAATAAAGAGAGAGTTAGTGAGAGAAATTTAAATTATTAGATAGTTAAAAAAAGGCTAAATTGCACTTTTGGTCCCCCACATTAGCTCCAATTTCCCATTTGGTCCCCCGATAATTTAATTCACAAATTTGGTCCTCCTGTTTTATAAAATCTTACAGTGTTGGTCCCGGACGCCTCAATTGGACGTTGACCGTTAAACAGTGATGTTGACTGCCACGTGTCAACGTCTGAGAGGCACCTTGAATTGCATTTTTAACCCATCTGTGGTAAATTTGTTTTATGCTGAAAAAAACCCTAAAACCAATTTGGTAGAAATCCCTAACCCTAATCTTGGTTTAAAAAATGTGGGACGCAAAAGAGGGGAACTAGTTTTTGGATGTAGTTCTTGTACATGACTGGGAGAATTTTCAATGGATGCAATAGCAGTTGGAACTTGAATATTTGGAGTATGAGAAAAACATAGGATTTGAGATTCAGGTTCAACCTTTAATGGGTGAACCATAAGCACTGTGTTTAATCCAGAATCTACAAAATAAGAAAACATATGGTAGTGGTAATGAAAGGTGATCCAAAGGTGTTTTCTATGAACAAATGCTAAAATCACGCACAACCACATTCCAATTGGAAGAAATGCAAAATGTAATTAAAAAACACAGGACAGGAAACCAAGTTTCTCAACCTGCAACCATAGTTATAGCAAAGAATTTCTCCTTACCAAACTATTATAACTTCGCAATAAAGCAAATAGAAAACCTTAATCTTCCTTTTTCACCGCAAAACGCACAATGTCAACGCCTTCTTCTCCTTCTTCATGGCCGTGGGAAACATCTTAGGCCATGCCACAGGCTCCTACAGCGGCCTCCATAACATCTCTCCCTTCACCAAAACAAAAGCCTGTGATGTCTACTGCGCAAATTTGAAGAGTTGTTTCTTCCTCTCCATCGCGCTTCTTCTCACTCTCTCCACACTTACATTGAGCTACGTGAAGGAGAAAACGGTGATGACTTCCGTGGATGTGGATGATGGTGGGGGTACTGTGCCGAAGACGATGAGAGAGGGATTCAAAGGCTTTTGGGGTTAGGGATTTATAAAAAAATTGGTTTTAGAGTTTTTTTCAGGGTAAATTTATTTTACCACAGATGGGTTAAAAAATGCAATTCAAGGTGCCTCTCAGACGTTGACATGTGGCAGTCAACGTCACTGCTTAACGGTCAACATCCAATTGAGGTGTCCGGGACCAACATTGTAGGATTTTATAAAATAGGAGGACCAAATTTGTGAATAAAATTACCGGGGGAGAAAATGCTAAATTAGATCTAAAGTGGGGGACCAAAAGTGGAATTTAGCCTAAAAAAATTGAATACTTCTCCCTTCCTCTCTAATTATAATATTTTTCGACTAATTCATGTCTCTTAAGAAAAATAGTTAATTTAATTAATCATATTAAATTTTTCAATTATTTATTCTATTGTTCCAAAATTACTCTTTTCCTATCTTTATCCACTTAATTGCTTCTTATTAATATTTGGAGAGAGAATAATTAAATAAAGATATCTAAGAAAAAATAATTAATAAAAATAAATGTTTTAAAAAGTATTGTAATTAGAGACAGATGAAGTATAATTATACTCCCTTTGGACTCATATATAAGCAAAAATAACTAATTTCACACTAATTAAAAAACTTAGTTGGCATCATTTAATTTTTCTAATCTCAAGTAAAAAGTAAGGTTATTTGTAAAATGTCATTTATTGAAACTTGCTATCATAAATAAAACGGATCCATTGAAAATAGAATTAGAATTAAATGAATGTTGTTTTAGCAAAAATATCATTAAATAGGACAAAACTAGTTAAGTTTGCTTATATTTATGTCCAACATACAAAACCATTTTTTTGCTTATATATGAGTAAAGAGGAAATAACACCCAAACAAAGAAAGAAAAACATAACAAGAGTCTCTAACTCATTGGTTGAACAGGGTGCATGAATTATTATAAATTCCCTAGTACTTGTAATCGACTCCCATGGATAAAAAAGAAGAAGAAAAGAAACGTAAACTCAAGTTAATAAGTAATTTGTTAAAATTATTAGTCAAAAGTTGTTAAACGATAGTTGTATAAAGGAATATATGTATATGTTTTTATTATATAAATTAGTTTTTCTATAATAACCATACATAAATACTCTCGTATACTATTTCAAAAGCTACTCATAAAATATTATATTCAAGATAGGCAGAATTTTATTTTGTCAATTCAAAACAATGACTAGGTGTATGCTTCTAGTTGTGTAAAACAATTTGAGCAAGCTTAAAAAATATTTTAGAGAAAATGACAATAACACTCCCTAAGGTTTCGTGTAATTACACATAATCCTATCTTTTTTTAATTTTCCTACACTAATCTCCTTTAAGTTTGAAAACATTACACTAACAATTGCTTATATGTTTGAAAACATTACACTATTAAACTTTACACTAACATACCATGCAAGGGAGATGAAAGCAATGGTTAAAAAAAAAGCAAGAGGTGCTTGTGTAATTACAAGAAACCTCAATGGGTGTTTCTATAATTTGCTGAAGATTTTACATCAAAGATATAAACATTTAAAACCAAGTTGCTCAAGGAAATAAATACATATACATCAAAAGCAATAAGAAGGATAAAGCACACAAAGGAACTATTTTGGTTCATCCAACCCGGGCTATGTCCAGTCCCTACAATTGTAGGCTTTCCACTAACACAAGCACCAACTTGGTATTCTTTCTTTGCTGAAGCCTCCATAAGCTCCTACACCTGAGTATTCTCTAAGCATTTGTAGGCTATCTACCCAAGTATTTGAAGTGACAAAAATACCACAGGAAAGGGATTGAATTGAGGTTTTGAAAACTTTTAAAGTTTCCTTGAAAACAAAACGTTTCTGATCAGAATGAGTGAGTTCAAAATGAGAAGCTGTTTTGAGCTCAAAATGGAAATTTGAGTTGCTCAGAATGAAAATGCAACAATTTTGGAAAAATGATTCTTTTGCAGTTTAAAACTTTTGTTTCAAATATAGTTGCTTAATAGAAAACTCTTGGTGAAACAAAGTTTAGTTCGATTGTTAAGATGGGAAGATTACAAATTTAATGATTTGAACAAAATCAATTTTCAAATCTAAGCAAAGCAAAGTAAAAAGAGAGAAGAAGGAAGAGTGCACAAAGGTTTTTATACTGGTTCACCTCAAACTTGGGCTAAGTTTAGTCTTTGCCCTTAAAGATGAGATTTCACTAACATAACTAGTACACAATTGGATCGATAAACCACTGGGTTTCAACAACCTGACAATTCCTCACTGGACTTCAATCCTAACCTCAACTAGACCAACTACACCACTATATTTCCCTTCTGCCAACCAATGTTGGACTTTACAGAAAATGGGTCTTTGATTAAGTACATAGATTACATATTTTCTCACAAGAGGAATTTAATGTAGCTCCATGTAGAGATTGTAGGCCTTGGATCTTCTTCATCAATGGAGTCTTTTGCTTCTTGAAGATCAATGACATTGGAATGGAGAAGGAGGAAAGGTGATTGGAGATGCCACTTCAAGGAGAAGATGAGTCAAGAACAAGCTCACCACCATAGGAAGCCATGGATAATAGCTTGAAGGTAAGAGAAAATGAGTGGAGGGAGAGGGAGAGGGGAATGAGGTCTGAACTTTGAAGTTTAATTTCTCAAATGATCAAAGTTTCCAAATGCACACACAAGGCCTCTATTTATTGCCCAAGTGTCACACAAAATTGGAGGGAAATTTGAATTTCTATTCAAATTTCACTTGAATTTGAATTTGAATTTGTGGAGACAAATTTGGAGCCAAAATTTCACTAATTATGATTAGTGAATTTCAGTTATGGTTCAGCCCACTAATCCAAGATCAAGTCCAAGATTCTCCACTAAGTGTGCTTAGGTGTCATGAGGCATGTAAAGCATGAAAGACATGCACAAAGTGTGACTATATGATATGGCAATGAGGTGTAGTAAGCAAATGCTCACCTCCCCCTTAGGCTGGTCTGAAATTTAATTGGATTTGGTTTCTCCCAATTAAATTAAATTTCTATCCCAACACACATATCAAATAGTGTACTTAATGCATGTGAAATTACAAAACTACTTGTAATACAAAAACTAGTCTAGGTGCCCTAAAATACAAGGGCTAAAAAAATCCTTCATTACTAGGGTACTATCCCTACACTATGGAGCCCTAAATACAAGGCTCAAAAATAATGAAACCATAATCTAACATGTACAAAGATAAGTGGGCTCATACTTAGCCCATGGGTCCAAAATCTACCCTAAGGCTCATGAGAACCCTAGGGCCTTCTCCTGCATCTCTAGCCCAGTCTTCTTGGAGTCTCCTAGCCATGGTTCCGGTGATGGATCCCCTCCTTGGGAGGATTGCATCATCCCCTCCCTCTTGAAGAGGATTTGTCCTCAAATTTGCAGACCCCTCATCATCTGAATCAACTACACCTGCAAAAGGAACCAAATCAATAATGTTAAAGGTGTTGCTAACTCCATACTCCTCTGGGAGGTCTAGCCTATAAGAATTGTTGTTGATCCTCTCCAAGACCTAAAAAGGGCCATCACCTCTAAGGCTAACTTTGGACTTTCTCTTTGTAGGAAATCTATCCTTCCTAAGATGGAGCCAAACCCAATCCCTTTCATTAAGCACCAACTCCTTTCTTCCTCTATTGCCTTTAGCTGCATACACCTTTATTTGGTTCTCTATTTGGTTTCTAACCATTTCATGTAATTTCTTCACAAACTCTGACCTAGATACCCCTTCTTTATGTATAAAAGAAGTGTCAAGTGGAAGAGGAATTAGGTCCAAAGGTGTGAGAGGATTGAACCCATAGACAACCTCAAAAGGGGACTGCCTGGTAGTTCTATGAATCCCCCTATTATAGGCAACATCCACATGAGGAAGGTACTCATTACAAGACTTGTGATTGCCTTTTAGGAGAGACCTTAACAACATGGATAGAGATCTATTCACTACCTCTGTCTTCCCATCAATCTATGGGTGACAAGTGGTGGAGAAAAGGAGCTTAGTTCCTAGCTTATCCCATAAAGATTTTCAAAAATGGTTAAGGAACTTAGCATCTCTATCAGACACAATAGTCTTAGGCAAATCGTGAAGCCTTACAATTTCTCTAATGTGTCTTGAGATGTGACTAACATCATTTACCTTGTGGCATGGTATGAAATGTGCCATCTTGCTAAAACTATCCACCACCACAAAGATAAAGTCTACACCCCTCTGGGTCCTAGGAAGCCCAAGGACAAAGTCCATACTAATATCTACCCAGGGTGCAGATGAAATGGGTAAGGGTGTGTATAGCCCACGAGGCATCACCCTAGACTTGACTTGTAAACAAGCCACACACCTAGTGCAATACCTATGGACATCTTTTTCATATAGGGCCAAAAGAATTTCTCCTTAAGGAAGACAATACTCTTATCAATTCCAAAATGCCCCATTAGCCCACCCTCATGGCTCTCTTTGACCAACAACTTTCTAATGGATCCTTGGGGTATTGAAAGCCTTCCCTCCTTGAACAAACCCTTTAGCAATGTAGAATCCATCTTGGGCCTTGTGCCCACAACTAGCATAAATGGGAGAGAAGTACTCATCAGAAACATACAATTCCCTTATGTTATCAAATCCTAAAATTTGAGCTCTAAGAGAAGAAAGCAATGTGTGTCTCTTAGAAGGAGCATCTGCAACCACATTGGTTTTTCCCTTTTTGTATTTGATAACATATGGAAATTGCTCTAGGAACTCTACCCATTTTTCATTCCTCTTGTTTAACTTGCATTTCCCTCTAATGTACTTAAGTGATTCATGATCACTACGAATAACATACTCCTTGGAAACAAGGTAATGTTCCCAAGTTTGGAGGGTTCTGACTAAGGCATAAAGCTCCTAATCATATGTGGGGTAGTTGAAAGCGACAACATGAAGTTTCTCACTAAAGTAAGCAATAGGGTGTCCACCCTGCAACAACACAACTCTCACACTGACACCAGACGCATCACACTCTAGCTCAAAAGTTTTAGAAAAGTCAGGGAGAGCTAGAACGGGTGCCTTGGGGAGCTTTTCTTTGAGCAAAGAAAAGGCTTGCTCTTGTCTCTCACCCCATGTGAATGCCACATTCTTCTTCACCAACTCATTGAGTGGCAAAGCAAGTGTAGAGAAATTAGGAACAAACCTTCTATAGAAACTTCCCAACCCATGGAAGCTCCTAATATCTCTTACACTTTTTGGGGTAGGCCACTCTTGGATGGCCTTGATTTTCTTAGCAAAGAAAGTGTGTTTCCTACGAAGACCCCATTTTTGCTAACCATAAAACCCAAGAAGACTACACTATCGACACAAAAGGTGCATTTATCTATATTAGCAAAGAGAGTGTGTTTCCTAAGAACCAAAACAGTTCGCCTTAGATGTCCTATGTGATCATCTAGGTCCCTACTATAGACTAAGATATCATCGAAATAAACAACTACAAACCTACCTATGAACTCCCTTAGGATATGGCTCATTAGCCCCAAAAGCATCACTAGCCACTCATACAACCTAAAGTTGGTCTTGAAAGCGATTTTCCACTCATCACCTTCTCTCATCCTTATTTGCTGATAACCACTTTTAAGATTAATTTTGGAAAATATATTTGCACCATGCAACTCATCAAGCCTAGGAATGGGGTGCCTATACTTCACAGTTATGTTGTTGATGGCCCTACAATCTGTACACATTCTCCACTTACCATCCTTCTTGGGCATCAACAACACAGGCACATCACAAGGACTTAGGCTCTCTTGGACCCAGCCCTTCTCCAAAAATTCCTTAACTTGGGATTCAATCTCCTTGGTCTCTTGAGGATTAGTCCTATAAGCTAGCCTATTAGGAAGGCTTGTTCATGGGATTAAGTCTATTTGGTGTTCGATTCCCCTAAGAGGAGGTAACCCAGTGGGTATCTCTTTGGGAAATACATCACCAAATTCTTGTAAGAGTTCTTTGACCTTTAGGGGAATGATCTCAAGTGGGGGAATAGTGACAGTGCTAAAGGAAGTCTCCCTTGAAAGGAGAAGGTAGAAAGATTGCTTAAGAAGAAGAGCTTTCTTAATATCTCCTTTTGTTGCAAAATGACTTTCCTTCTTTACAACTTTCTTAGAGGAACACCTTCCCTCTTTTTCCTTCTCCTTGACCTTTGGAGCTAAGGTCTTACTATCCTTTTTTTTCTTTTGTTTTTCTAACTTTTCCTCATCCCTCTTGTCCTTCATTTTAAGTTGATCCTTAGCAACCTGTGAAGGTGTTTGAGGATGCAACACAAATTTAGTGCCAAGATGGGTGAGGGTAATATCATTAGTTAGGCCATTGTAAATGATCTTCCTATCAAATTGCCATGGCCTTCCTAAGAGAATATACCTGCCTCCATGGGAATTATATCATAATTAACTTCATCCTTATATGTCCCAATGGAGAAAGGTACCTTCACTTGTTTGTAAACTATTATTTCCCCTTGCTCATTGAGCCATTGAAGTTTATAAGGTTTTGGGTGAGGAATGATAGTGAGGTTCAACTTGGAAGCTAATCTTGTGCTACAACAATTGTAACAAAATCCACAATCCACAATGAGAGAACAAGTTTAATCTAAAATTTTGCATCTTGTATGAATGATATTCTCTCTTTGGGATTGAGATAGACCACAAGATTGGCCTCCAAGGAGCCTTCTAACCATTAGGATGTCACCTTCTTCATGGGGGTAGACTTCTTCACTAGACTCTTCACCCCTTACTTCATCTTCACTTCCACTAGAGGAAGGGGAAGAAGTAGTCTCCTCTTCACTACTATAAATGTCTTGACCCTTATAATCATGGTTTTTTTTGTGGGGCCTTGAGGGGCAATGTGATCTCTCCCAAGACATTTGAAGCATTTAAGATTGCTAGTCCTTGCTTGGGAACTAGTTGAAATTCTGATACCAATGCCAGATGTCGTACAGGATGTCACGACATCACGCTTCAGAACATGCAGATTATATTTGAGAGTATGAACAGATTAAACAGGTAAATAACACAAGAGAATTGTTAACCCAGTTCGGTGCAACGTCACCTACATCTGGGGGCTACCAAGCCAGGGAGGAAATCCACTAAAATAGTGTTAGTTCGAAGATCTAACAGCCACTGTTTACAACCTTCTCACCTAACCACTACCCGTGCAATCTCTACCTAAGAGCCACTCTTAGATATGAGAACCCCTCTCACTCCCTCTCAATCACTCTCCCGTGTTTACAAATAAATCAAAGACACACCAGAGATTGCTCTCTGAACAAAAGAGATCAACTCTACACACTCAGGTCCAACACTTGAAGTTAGGATAACATCAAGGTGGCTCACAAAACACTCAAGTCCCAAAACTCACAAAATAACTCTTCAATCTCGGACTTGGTACTCAACCCCGTGCAGCCTTCATGTTTATATAGCAGTGTGCGTATCTGGGCTGCAACAACTTGTGCTGGAGGAGATCTATCATTCTCCTGAAAAATCTGCACTTAAAGAACTAAAAGATACAGTTTGATCTTTTAGTTTTTATCTTTAATCTTTAATCCCTGAACGAACTCTTCTAGTTTGTAATTCGAACTTTAATTATCTTTTAATTCGTTCCTAAAGATAGATCGTCTAATCTGTTGCTAACTGCACAATAATCTGTTAAAGATATAACAGATTTATGTGTCCAGTATTTTCGGGCAAGATGTCCTGGACATCGTATCCGACATCGTGGATCCTGCAGCTTCAATTCTTTTATCTTGCCTTGTGCATTGTGCAGCAACTCCAGTATTTTCGGGCAGGATGTCCTGGACATTGTATCCGACATCGTGGATCCTGCAGCTTCAATTCTTCACTTGACACTTTATCTTGCCTTGTGCATTGTGCAGCCCGATCTTATTCCTTGACATAAGGTTGGACATCATGTGCAGCAACTCCAGCTTTCCTTCATTGTCTAAGTGCTTATGTTTTAACAAAATCTTAGCCAATCTTTTAAAACTCAGTAGAGCTAAGCACTAACAATCTCCCCCTTTGGCAAATTTTGTCTAAAACATACTTAGACACTTCCTGAGCAGGTACGAGCAGTTATGCAAGTGGGATCAGCAACTTTCATTATTAGAGTAATCAAGCACAGCGGTATCTGTAGTGGCGACAGCAAAATTCTGCAAGTTGCAAGTCGTTTCCAGGATGTCAGGACATCTCACGTGACATCAACTTTCTGCTCCCCCTGTCTCCATGCTCCTACTGCTGTAAAGCAGTTCACTGCAGCATCTTCTATCAGCTACTAGTCTTTTCCAGGATGTCAAGACATCTCATGTGACATCAGTCATCATCAGCAGCAGCAGTCTCCCCCTCAAAATCATATACATACAACTCCCCCTCAAAATCATGAATCATGCATACATGCATACATCGTATCCTACTTCTCAAAATCACAAATCATGCACATAGTATCCTACTAATCATGCATATAATAATACCATTACTCCCCCTTTTTAGACAGAATTTGACAAAAGTAGAATGCATGAACTTAAGGTGCAAATATTACAGACCAATAGTAAACCATTGTTCAAAGGGACATGCCCCTATAGCTAGTAAGAGTAAAAAGCAAAAATAAAGGTCTGATGGTCATGGGGTGGCTTCAGAATCATCATCATCTGATTCAGTATCCTCTGCTGCATCTTCCTCTTCCTCAGCTGCTTCTTCTTCTTCCTCAGCTGCTTCACCATCATCAATGCCACTGTCTGAGAGTCTTTTGATCAGGCGTTCCAGCTCCATCTTCTTCTCTGTGGTGGCTTTGATGGTTGCTTCCAGCACCTTGCATGTGTCCTTGAGTTCAGCAATCAAAGCATCCTTGGACACAGCACCTGAAGCAGCAGCTTTCCCTGATGTCGAGACAATGTCTGGGACATGTGTCCCCTCAAACAGTTTGTAATGCAGGGATAGAGGAGATTCTCTCTTCATCACAGAGTCAGTGTAGTTTAAAATATTGGGATGTTGACTCAACATAATGCCACACAATACAGTTGGGAAGGCAATGGGTAATTTGACAGCAAAAGATTCTTAATGCTTAACAGTTTGATCAAAAATATAGTTTCCAAAATTAAATTTGGACTTGGTTCCAACAGCATATAGAAATTTACCCAAACCTGTGGCAACAGTGGAAGTATGATTGGTGGGTACCCAGTTTGCAGCGCCAATCCTATGCAGGATTGCATACTTCACACTTAGCTTCCCTGCAGAAAGCTTCCCTTTCTTTGGCCAATGCTGGACCTGTTTGGCAGTGATTTCCTTGGCAATTTGATGCTCAGAGACAGTAATATCCACCACTCCATCTGTTGGTCTGCCCAGGTATTTGTTGATTACAGCAGGGGAGAATCTAACACACTTTCCTCTGACAAACACTTTCTGATACTCATCACTCTTTCTGTTTGTTATGTCAGAGGGAATGTTGACAATGAATTCCCTGACTAGGCTTTCATAACAATCTCCCAACTTGGTGACTGTTTTCAGCAGTCCAGCAGCCTTGATGAGGTCCATGATCTCCTTGCAATCCAAGGCATCTCTTCCCAGTTCTCTTTCCAAGGCAAGTCTGCGTTGATACACAAATTTCCACCTTTCAACATTGCCAATGGAGTGGAAAGAGATGTTGTCCAATGGTGCATCAGGGACATTTCCAGGCACCTTTTTCCCTGATGTCTTGGCCCTCTTGATGTCGGGAACATCTGGTTCGACATCATCATCAGAATCAGATGAGGAAATTTCTTTCCTCTTCTTGGAAGGGATTGCAACTTTGCTCCTTCTGGATGTGGTAGGAGTGATTGGAGTGCTCTTCTTCTGTGCCATAGTTTTGATTCCTCCAGACCTCTTAATGGGGGTTTTACCCTTTCGGCTTTGTAATCTTTCTGCGATGCCAGGTGCCAACTTGTTGGCAAGGGGTTCCTCATCAGATTCTACTTCTTCCAGGTCAATGAGGTCACCTGGAGCAGGTTCTGGTGCCCTTGGTGCAGGGGTCTCCTCTGTGGCTTGATCATCTTCCTCTGTTGATTCCTCTTTACTGGATGAAGAGAGGACTTCAGCATTTGGGGCGGAAGATGTTGGAACATCTTTATCAACATCAGGCACAGAAACATTTGGGGTGGAAGATGTTGGAACATCTTCATCAGCATCAGGGACAGAAGCATTTTTCAAAATGCTACTCACAATACTGCGGATCTTCTTGTCCATCTCCGTGTCTACTTCCCTAGGACTTGTTGCAAGGCTAGGGTTTTCAGAAATCTTCACACCCTGTTGTCGTTTGGGGACCAGTTTTTCAGGAACAGGGGCTGAACCAGGAATCATTTGTATGGGCTGGATATTGAATTCAGGTCGTTCCTGGTTTGATGGTGCTTTGGTGGATGATGGAGATGATGGTACAGAGGTTGAACCAGGAGCTGAAGTTTCTTTTGGTGAGGTAGCCATGGAAGTGCAGAGCCTTTGGAATGATTTCGTAAATTTCTGAGAGCTGTTGGGGAATGCTGAAAACGAGATTACCACGAAAATATAAGTTTGAATGAGGAATGTAGAGGGACGTGTGAAGCAACGGTCGAATTTGTTTTGGCTCAGTAGTGAACGTGCTATTAATGTTAAGTGAGACGTTTGAGCACGTTCAGATAGCAGTAGCTGCTATAATTCCTCTAGCAGACAAATGCCCAGCTTGCCCCTCAGTTTTTCAAACTGTTTTGCATCCAATGCCTTTGTGAAAATATCTGCTATTTGTTCCTCAGTGTCAACATGCTCCAGTGTGATAACTTTATCATCAACAAGCTCTCTAATATAGTGATGTCTAATGTCAATGTGCTTGGTTCTGCTGTGTTGAACAGGATTTTTAGAAATATTAATAGCACTCAAGTTGTCACAGTACAATGTCATGACATCTTGTTCGACATTGTACTCCTTGAGCATCTGCTTCATCCAAACTAGTTGTGAACAGCTGCTTCCTGCTGCAATATACTCTGCTTCTGCAGTAGATAGGGACACACAGTTCTGCTTCTTGCTGAACCATGAAATAAGATTGGTTCCCAAATAGAAACATCCACCAGAAGTGCTTTTTCTGTCATCTGCACTTCCAGCCCAATCAGCATCACAATACCCAACCAGCATTGAATCTGAACAATGACAGTACATAATCCCATAGTCACTGGTGCCATTTACATATTTCAGAATTCTCTTTACTTGAGTCAAGTGACTTATCTTAGGATTGGCTTGATATCTTGCACAAACACCTACTGCATAGGTGATGTCGGGTCTGCTAGCTGTTAAATATAGTAAGCTCCCAATCATGCTTCTGTACAGACTTTGATCAACACTGGTCCCAGCTTCATCTTTTGACAGCTTCAAGTGAGTAGGTGCAGGTGTTCTTTTATGGCTGGCATTTTCCATCCCAAACTTCTTGACAATGTTCTTTGCATACTTGCTTTGTGAGAGGAATATGGAGTCTTCCATCTGCTTCACTTGGAGTCCCAGAAAATAAGTCAGCTCTCCAACAAGACTCATCTCGAATTCAGATTGCATCTGTTGGACAAAATGTCGAAGCATCTCATTCGACATCCCTCCAAACACAATGTCATCAACATATATCTGTGCTATCATCAAGTTATCAGCATCTTGTTTGACAAAGAGAGTCTTGTCAATTCCTCCCTTCCTATACCCTTGCTGAGTAAGGAACTCTGTTAGCCTTTCATACCAAGCTCTTGGAGCTTGCTTCAATCCATAGAGAGCCTTCTTGAGCCTGTATACATGATCTGGATGAGTTGGATCTACAAATCCCTTTGGCTGCTCCACATAGGCTTCTTCATTCAGGTATCCATTCAGAAACGCGCTCTTCACATCCATCTGGTACAGCTTGAATTTGAGGATGCACGCTACACCAAGTAACAATCTGATGGACTCAAGTCTAGCAACTGGGGCAAAAGTTTCATCAAAGTCTACACCTTCAATCTGAGTGTAGCCTTGAGCAACAAGTCTGGCCTTGTTTCTGGTTATAACACCTTCTTCATTGGTTTTGTTCTTGAAGATCCACTTGGTGCCAATCACATTAGTTCCCTCGGGTCTAGAAACTAGCTCCCAGACTTCATTCCTTTTGAATTGCTCCAATTCTTCTTGCATAGCATTGATCCAGAACTCATCAGTCAGTGCCTCTTTCACATTCTTGGGCTCAATTTTGGAGACAAAGCATGAATTGGAGACAATCTCAATCTCCCTTGATCTTGTAGTGACCCCTCTGTTTGGATCTCCTATAATCAGCTCCTTGGGGTGCATCTTCTGGATTCTAATGGAGGGTCTCTTGTCAGGTTGGTTGATGTTTGGTTCATCTGTAGCAGAATCAGAGTTTTCTGCATTTTCTGCACTTTTAGCTGTATCTGCTACATTGTCACCCGATGTTCTGACATCTTCTTCGACATCCTTCTTTCTTGCTGGAGTTAGATCATCAACAACCACATTGATGGATTCCATCACAGTTCTGGTTCTGGAATTGAATACTCTATATGCTCTGCTGTTTGTAGAGTATCCCAAGAATATCCCTGCATCACTCTTGGGATCCATCTTTCTCCTTTGCTCTCTATCTGCCAAAATGTAACATGGACTTCCAAAGATGTGGAAGTGCTTGACAGTTGGCTTCCTCCCTTTCCAGATTTCATACAGTGTGGTTGGAGTCCCTCTTCTAAGTGTGACTCTGTTGTGGATGTAGCATGCTGTGTTCATGGCTTCAGCCCAGAGATTATAGGGAAGTTCTTTGGCATGAAGCATGACCCTAGCAGCCTCTTGCAAAATCCTGTTTTTCCTTTCAACTATGCCATTTTGTTGTGGTGTAATGGCTGCAGAGAACTCATGAATGATGCCTTCAGATGTGCAGTATTCAGTAAACTTGCTGTTTTCAAACTCTCTGCCATGGTCACTCCTGATTCTCTTGATGACACAGTCTTTTTCTCTTTGAAGTCTTAGACTCAACTCCTTGAATACTTCAAAGGTGTCTGATTTTTCTCTGATAAAGTAGACCCAGGTAAATCTGGAGAAATCATCCACAACAACATAGGCATACCTCTTTCCTCCAAGGCTTTCAACTTGCATAGGCCCCATCAAGTCCATGTGAAGTAGTTCCAGCACCCTGGAAGTGGTCTGATGTTGAAGCTTCTGGTGGGACATCTTGACTTGCTTTCCAATCTGACATTCACCACAGATTCTGCCTTCTTCTATTTTCAGATTGGGAATGCCTCTAACAGCACCTTTGTCAATGATTTTCTTCATGCCTCTTAAGTGCAGATGTCCAAATCTTTGATGCCATATATTGACTTCATCTTCTTTGGAGACTAGACATGTGGAGGAGTAACTGGTTTCTTGAGGTGTCCATAGGTAACAGTTGTCCTTTGATCTGCTGCCCTTCATTAGGACTTCACTCTTCTCATTTGTCACCAAGCATTCTGACTTTGTGAAGTTTACATTGAGTCCTTCATCACACAACTGACTGATGCTGATCAAGTTCGCAGTCAGTCCCTTCACCAGCAGTACTTTGTTCAGACTAGGAAGTCCTTCATGGACTAGCTTTCCCATTCCAGTGATCTTTCCTTTAGAGCCATCTCCAAATGTCACATAGCTAGTGGAGCAAGGTTCAATGTTCACCAGGAATTCTTTAACTCCTGTCATGTGTCTGGAACAGCCGCTATCCAGGTACCAATCTTCCTTAGCTGATGCTCTAAGTGAAGTATGAACAACAAGACTAACAGTCTTGTGTTTTGGAACCCACATCATCTTCCTTCCACTGCTGCTTCTTTGAGTTCCATGATGTGGATGGCCATGTAAATGATAGCAAAAGGGCTTTATGTGACCATACTTGCCACAGTAGTGACACCTCCACTTCTTTCTTTTGCTCCTTTTCTGCTGCGTTCCATGATGTCGAGACCGATGTTGTGACATCGTGGCTCCAGTGCTGTTTTTGGCAGGAACAAATTCTGTCATGGTTGTTCTGCCAGCAGATTTATGATTAAATCCAAGTCCTCTCTGGTTTCCAATATTCTTTCCAAGCTGTAGCACCTCATCAAGCGTATCTGAGCCTTTATTCAGCATCTTTATTGATTTTGTCATGTTTTCCAGTTTAGAGTTCAGAAAACCAACTTCTCCTTTAAGCTCAGAGATCTCCTCTTCATGTGCCTCCTTCTCAGCCTCCAGATTTGCAATGACCTTCTTCAGTTGTGCTTCTTGCTGAAGAATCTTCTCACTTTTGATGCATAGTTCTCTATAGGATGTAGCAAGCTCATCAAACGTGATTTCACTGTCTGTATCACTTGAATCTTCAGCAGATTCAAATCTCCCAGTGAGTGCATTCACATCTCTGTCAGAATCACTTTCTTGTTCACTCTCTGTATCATCAGACCGACATACAGAAAGTCCTTTCCTCTGCTTCTTGAGATGAGTGGGACATTCAGCTTTGATGTGTCCATAGCCTTCACACCCATGGCATTGAACTCCTTTGCTGTGACTGGGCTTTTCATCTGACCTTTTCTGGTTTCACTACCTTTCCTGATGTCGAAAGGGATGTTCCGGACATGTGGTTTCTGCCTCCTGTCCATTCTGTTCATCACTTTGTTGAACTGTTTTCCAAGGAGCACAACTGCGTTAGTCAGACCTTCATCAGTATCCAGGTCATACTCATCTTCTTCTCCTTCATCATTGGACACGAACGCCAGATTCTTGCTCTTCTTTTCAGTCCTATCCGAGAGTCCTAGCTCAAAGGTTTGAAGGGAACCAATGAGTTCATCTACTCTCATGTTGCAAATGTCTTGGGCCTCCTCTATTGCAGTGACTTTCATGTCAAATCTCTTAGGCAAAGATCTGAGGATCTTTCTCACCAGCTTTTCATCTGTCATTCTTTCTCCCAAGGCAGTGCAAGCATTGGCAATTTCAAGAATGTTCATGTGGAAGTCATGAATACACTCTTCCTCCTTCATCTTCAGATTTTCGAATTTTGTGGCCAATAGTTGCAATCTGGACATCTTCACTTTGGAGGTTCCTTCATGAGTGGTTTTCAGGATCTCCCATGCATCCTTGGCCACTGTGCATGTGTTGATCAGTCTGAAGATATTCTTGTCAACTCCATTGAATAGAGCATTCAAAGCTTTGGAGTTTCCAAGTGCCAATTCGTCTTCTTCTTTTGTCCAGTCTTCTTCTGGCTTCAATTCATTAGTGGGCTTTCCTTCTGTGTCCAGCATCTTGGGATGTTCCCAGCCTTTGATGATAGCTTTCCAGGTTCTGCTATCCAGTGATTTGAGGAAGGCCACCATCCTTGCTTTCCAGTATTCATAGTTGGTTCCATCCAGAATTGGTGGTCTGTTCACTGGTCCTCCTTCTTTCTCCATGTTCATCAGAATTTATCTCCCTAGATCTCACTCAGTGATTTCGAGTGCCCGCTCTGATACCAATTGAAATTCTGATACCAATGCCAGATGTCGTACAGGATGTCACGACATCACGCTTCAGAACATGCAGATTATATTTGAGAGTATGAACAGATTAAACAGGTAAATAACACAAGAGAATTGTTAACCCAGTTCGGTGCAACGTCACCTACATCTGGGGGCTACCAAGCCAGGGAGGAAATCCACTAAAATAGTGTTAGTTCGAAGATCTAACAGCCACTGTTTACAACCTTCTCACCTAACCACTACCCGTGCAATCTCTACCTAAGAGCCACTCTTAGATATGAGAACCCCTCTCACTCCCTCTCAATCACTCTCCCGTGTTTACAAATAAATCAAAGACACACCAGAGATTGCTCTCTGAACAAAAGAGATCAACTCTACACACTCAGGTCCAACACTTGAAGTTAGGATAACATCAAGGTGGCTCACAAAACACTCAAGTCCCAAAACTCACAAAATAACTCTTCAATCTCGGACTTGGTACTCAACCCCGTGCAGCCTTCATGTTTATATAGCAGTGTGCGTATCTGGGCTGCAACAACTTGTGCTGGAGGAGATCTATCATTCTCCTGAAAAATCTGCACTTAAAGAACTAAAAGATACAGTTTGATCTTTTAGTTTTTATCTTTAATCTTTAATCCCTGAACGAACTCTTCTAGTTTGTAATTCGAACTTTAATTATCTTTTAATTCGTTCCTAAAGATAGATCGTCTAATCTGTTGCTAACTGCACAATAATCTGTTAAAGATATAACAGATTTATGTGTCCAGTATTTTCGGGCAAGATGTCCTGGACATCGTATCCGACATCGTGGATCCTGCAGCTTCAATTCTTTTATCTTGCCTTGTGCATTGTGCAGCAACTCCAGTATTTTCGGGCAGGATGTCCTGGACATTGTATCCGACATCGTGGATCCTGCAGCTTCAATTCTTCACTTGACACTTTATCTTGCCTTGTGCATTGTGCAGCCCGATCTTATTCCTTGACATAAGGTTGGACATCATGTGCAGCAACTCCAGCTTTCCTTCATTGTCTAAGTGCTTATGTTTTAACAAAATCTTAGCCAATCTTTTAAAACTCAGTAGAGCTAAGCACTAACAATCTCCCCCTTTGGCAAATTTTGTCTAAAACATACTTAGACACTTCCTGAGCAGGTACGAGCAGTTATGCAAGTGGGATCAGCAACTTTCATTATTAGAGTAATCAAGCACAGCGGTATCTGTAGTGGCGACAGCAAAATTCTGCAAGTTGCAAGTCGTTTCCAGGATGTCAGGACATCTCACGTGACATCAACTTTCTGCTCCCCCTGTCTCCATGCTCCTACTGCTGTAAAGCAGTTCACTGCAGCATCTTCTATCAGCTACTAGTCTTTTCCAGGATGTCAAGACATCTCATGTGACATCAGTCATCATCAGCAGCAGCAGTCTCCCCCTCAAAATCATATACATACAACTCCCCCTCAAAATCATGAATCATGCATACATGCATACATCGTATCCTACTTCTCAAAATCACAAATCATGCACATAGTATCCTACTAATCATGCATATAATAATACCATTACTCCCCCTTTTTAGACAGAATTTGACAAAAGTAGAATGCATGAACTTAAGGTGCAAATATTACAGACCAATAGTAAACCATTGTTCAAAGGGACATGCCCCTATAGCTAGTAAGAGTAAAAAGCAAAAATAAAGGTCTGATGGTCATGGGGTGGCTTCAGAATCATCATCATCTGATTCAGTATCCTCTGCTGCATCTTCCTCTTCCTCAGCTGCTTCTTCTTCTTCCTCAGCTGCTTCACCATCATCAATGCCACTGTCTGAGAGTCTTTTGATCAGGCGTTCCAGCTCCATCTTCTTCTCTGTGGTGGCTTTGATGGTTGCTTCCAGCACCTTGCATGTGTCCTTGAGTTCAGCAATCAAAGCATCCTTGGACACAGCACCTGAAGCAGCAGCTTTCCCTGATGTCGAGACAATGTCTGGGACATGTGTCCCCTCAAACAGTTTGTAATGCAGGGATAGAGGAGATTCTCTCTTCATCACAGAGTCAGTGTAGTTTAAAATATTGGGATGTTGACTCAACATAATGCCACACAATACAGTTGGGAAGGCAATGGGTAATTTGACAGCAAAAGATTCTTAATGCTTAACAGTTTGATCAAAAATATAGTTTCCAAAATTAAATTTGGACTTGGTTCCAACAGCATATAGAAATTTACCCAAACCTGTGGCAACAGTGGAAGTATGATTGGTGGGTACCCAGTTTGCAGCGCCAATCCTATGCAGGATTGCATACTTCACACTTAGCTTCCCTGCAGAAAGCTTCCCTTTCTTTGGCCAATGCTGGACCTGTTTGGCAGTGATTTCCTTGGCAATTTGATGCTCAGAGACAGTAATATCCACCACTCCATCTGTTGGTCTGCCCAGGTATTTGTTGATTACAGCAGGGGAGAATCTAACACACTTTCCTCTGACAAACACTTTCTGATACTCATCACTCTTTCTGTTTGTTATGTCAGAGGGAATGTTGACAATGAATTCCCTGACTAGGCTTTCATAACAATCTCCCAACTTGGTGACTGTTTTCAGCAGTCCAGCAGCCTTGATGAGGTCCATGATCTCCTTGCAATCCAAGGCATCTCTTCCCAGTTCTCTTTCCAAGGCAAGTCTGCGTTGATACACAAATTTCCACCTTTCAACATTGCCAATGGAGTGGAAAGAGATGTTGTCCAATGGTGCATCAGGGACATTTCCAGGCACCTTTTTCCCTGATGTCTTGGCCCTCTTGATGTCGGGAACATCTGGTTCGACATCATCATCAGAATCAGATGAGGAAATTTCTTTCCTCTTCTTGGAAGGGATTGCAACTTTGCTCCTTCTGGATGTGGTAGGAGTGATTGGAGTGCTCTTCTTCTGTGCCATAGTTTTGATTCCTCCAGACCTCTTAATGGGGGTTTTACCCTTTCGGCTTTGTAATCTTTCTGCGATGCCAGGTGCCAACTTGTTGGCAAGGGGTTCCTCATCAGATTCTACTTCTTCCAGGTCAATGAGGTCACCTGGAGCAGGTTCTGGTGCCCTTGGTGCAGGGGTCTCCTCTGTGGCTTGATCATCTTCCTCTGTTGATTCCTCTTTACTGGATGAAGAGAGGACTTCAGCATTTGGGGCGGAAGATGTTGGAACATCTTTATCAACATCAGGCACAGAAACATTTGGGGTGGAAGATGTTGGAACATCTTCATCAGCATCAGGGACAGAAGCATTTTTCAAAATGCTACTCACAATACTGCGGATCTTCTTGTCCATCTCCGTGTCTACTTCCCTAGGACTTGTTGCAAGGCTAGGGTTTTCAGAAATCTTCACACCCTGTTGTCGTTTGGGGACCAGTTTTTCAGGAACAGGGGCTGAACCAGGAATCATTTGTATGGGCTGGATATTGAATTCAGGTCGTTCCTGGTTTGATGGTGCTTTGGTGGATGATGGAGATGATGGTACAGAGGTTGAACCAGGAGCTGAAGTTTCTTTTGGTGAGGTAGCCATGGAAGTGCAGAGCCTTTGGAATGATTTCGTAAATTTCTGAGAGCTGTTGGGGAATGCTGAAAACGAGATTACCACGAAAATATAAGTTTGAATGAGGAATGTAGAGGGACGTGTGAAGCAATGGTCGAATTTGTTTTGGCTCAGTAGTGAACGTGCTATTAATGTTAAGTGAGACGTTTGAGCACGTTCAGATAGCAGTAGCTGCTATAATTCCTCTAGCAGACAAATGCCCAGCTTGCCCCTCAGTTTTTCAAACTGTTTTGCATCCAATGCCTTTGTGAAAATATCTGCTATTTGTTCCTCAGTGTCAACATGCTCCAGTGTGATAACTTTATCATCAACAAGCTCTCTAATATAGTGATGTCTAATGTCAATGTGCTTGGTTCTGCTGTGTTGAACAGGATTTTTAGAAATATTAATAGCACTCAAGTTGTCACAGTACAATGTCATGACATCTTGTTCGACATTGTACTCCTTGAGCATCTGCTTCATCCAAACTAGTTGTGAACAGCTGCTTCCTGCTGCAATATACTCTGCTTCTGCAGTAGATAGGGACACACAGTTCTGCTTCTTGCTGAACCATGAAATAAGATTGGTTCCCAAATAGAAATATCCACCAGAAGTGCTTTTTCTGTCATCTGCACTTCCAGCCCAATCAGCATCACAATACCCAACCAGCATTGAATCTGAACAATGACAGTACATAATCCCATAGTCACTGGTGCCATTTACATATTTCAGAATTCTCTTTACTTGAGTCAAGTGACTTATCTTAGGATTGGCTTGATATCTTGCACAAACACCTACTGCATAGGTGATGTCGGGTCTGCTAGCTGTTAAATATAGTAAGCTCCCAATCATGCTTCTGTACAGACTTTGATCAACACTGGTCCCAGCTTCATCTTTTGACAGCTTCAAGTGAGTAGGTGCAGGTGTTCTTTTATGGCTGGCATTTTCCATCCCAAACTTCTTGACAATGTTCTTTGCATACTTGCTTTGTGAGAGGAATATGGAGTCTTCCATCTGCTTCACTTGGAGTCCCAGAAAATAAGTCAGCTCTCCAACAAGACTCATCTCGAATTCAGATTGCATCTGTTGGACAAAATGTCGAAGCATCTCATTCGACATCCCTCCAAACACAATGTCATCAACATATATCTGTGCTATCATCAAGTTATCAGCATCTTGTTTGACAAAGAGAGTCTTGTCAATTCCTCCCTTCCTATACCCTTGCTGAGTAAGGAACTCTGTTAGCCTTTCATACCAAGCTCTTGGAGCTTGCTTCAATCCATAGAGAGCCTTCTTGAGCCTGTATACATGATCTGGATGAGTTGGATCTACAAATCCCTTTGGCTGCTCCACATAGGCTTCTTCATTCAGGTATCCATTCAGAAACGCGCTCTTCACATCCATCTGGTACAGCTTGAATTTGAGGATGCACGCTACACCAAGTAACAATCTGATGGACTCAAGTCTAGCAACTGGGGCAAAAGTTTCATCAAAGTCTACACCTTCAATCTGAGTGTAGCCTTGAGCAACAAGTCTGGCCTTGTTTCTGGTTATAACACCTTCTTCATTGGTTTTGTTCTTGAAGATCCACTTGGTGCCAATCACATTAGTTCCCTCGGGTCTAGAAACTAGCTCCCAGACTTCATTCCTTTTGAATTGCTCCAATTCTTCTTGCATAGCATTGATCCAGAACTCATCAGTCAGTGCCTCTTTCACATTCTTGGGCTCAATTTTGGAGACAAAGCATGAATTGGAGACAATCTCAATCTCCCTTGATCTTGTAGTGACCCCTCTGTTTGGATCTCCTATAATCAGCTCCTTGGGGTGCATCTTCTGGATTCTAATGGAGGGTCTCTTGTCAGGTTGGTTGATGTTTGGTTCATCTGTAGCAGAATCAGAGTTTTCTGCATTTTCTGCACTTTTAGCTGTATCTGCTACATTGTCACCCGATGTTCTGACATCTTCTTCGACATCCTTCTTTCTTGCTGGAGTTAGATCATCAACAACCACATTGATGGATTCCATCACAGTTCTGGTTCTGGAATTGAATACTCTATATGCTCTGCTGTTTGTAGAGTATCCCAAGAATATCCCTGCATCACTCTTGGGATCCATCTTTCTCCTTTGCTCTCTATCTGCCAAAATGTAACATGGACTTCCAAAGATGTGGAAGTGCTTGACAGTTGGCTTCCTCCCTTTCCAGATTTCATACAGTGTGGTTGGAGTCCCTCTTCTAAGTGTGACTCTGTTGTGGATGTAGCATGCTGTGTTCATGGCTTCAGCCCAGAGATTATAGGGAAGTTCTTTGGCATGAAGCATGACCCTAGCAGCCTCTTGCAAAATCCTGTTTTTCCTTTCAACTATGCCATTTTGTTGTGGTGTAATGGCTGCAGAGAACTCATGAATGATGCCTTCAGATGTGCAGTATTCAGTAAACTTGCTGTTTTCAAACTCTCTGCCATGGTCACTCCTGATTCTCTTGATGACACAGTCTTTTTCTCTTTGAAGTCTTAGACTCAACTCCTTGAATACTTCAAAGGTGTCTGATTTTTCTCTGATAAAGTAGACCCAGGTAAATCTGGAGAAATCATCCACAACAACATAGGCATACCTCTTTCCTCCAAGGCTTTCAACTTGCATAGGCCCCATCAAGTCCATGTGAAGTAGTTCCAGCACCCTGGAAGTGGTCTGATGTTGAAGCTTCTGGTGGGACATCTTGACTTGCTTTCCAATCTGACATTCACCACAGATTCTGCCTTCTTCTATTTTCAGATTGGGAATGCCTCTAACAGCACCTTTGTCAATGATTTTCTTCATGCCTCTTAAGTGCAGATGTCCAAATCTTTGATGCCATATATTGACTTCATCTTCTTTGGAGACTAGACATGTGGAGGAGTAACTGGTTTCTTGAGGTGTCCATAGGTAACAGTTGTCCTTTGATCTGCTGCCCTTCATTAGGACTTCACTCTTCTCATTTGTCACCAAGCATTCTGACTTTGTGAAGTTTACATTGAGTCCTTCATCACACAACTGACTGATGCTGATCAAGTTCGCAGTCAGTCCCTTCACCAGCAGTACTTTGTTCAGACTAGGAAGTCCTTCATGGACTAGCTTTCCCATTCCAGTGATCTTTCCTTTAGAGCCATCTCCAAATGTCACATAGCTAGTGGAGCAAGGTTCAATGTTCACCAGGAATTCTTTAACTCCTGTCATGTGTCTGGAACAGCCGCTATCCAGGTACCAATCTTCCTTAGCTGATGCTCTAAGTGAAGTATGAACAACAAGACTAACAGTCTTGTGTTTTGGAACCCACATCATCTTCCTTCCACTGCTGCTTCTTTGAGTTCCATGATGTGGATGGCCATGTAAATGATAGCAAAAGGGCTTTATGTGACCATACTTGCCACAGTAGTGACACCTCCACTTCTTTCTTTTGCTCCTTTTCTGCTGCGTTCCATGATGTCGAGACCGATGTTGTGACATCGTGGCTCCAGTGCTGTTTTTGGCAGGAACAAATTCTGTCATGGTTGTTCTGCCAGCAGATTTATGATTAAATCCAAGTCCTCTCTGGTTTCCAATATTCTTTCCAAGCTGTAGCACCTCATCAAGCGTATCTGAGCCTTTATTCAGCATCTTTATTGATTTTGTCATGTTTTCCAGTTTAGAGTTCAGAAAACCAACTTCTCCTTTAAGCTCAGAGATCTCCTCTTCATGTGCCTCCTTCTCAGCCTCCAGATTTGCAATGACCTTCTTCAGTTGTGCTTCTTGCTGAAGAATCTTCTCACTTTTGATGCATAGTTCTCTATAGGATGTAGCAAGCTCATCAAACGTGATTTCACTGTCTGTATCACTTGAATCTTCAGCAGATTCAAATCTCCCAGTGAGTGCATTCACATCTCTGTCAGAATCACTTTCTTGTTCACTCTCTGTATCATCAGACCGACATACAGAAAGTCCTTTCCTCTGCTTCTTGAGATGAGTGGGACATTCAGCTTTGATGTGTCCATAGCCTTCACACCCATGGCATTGAACTCCTTTGCTGTGACTGGGCTTTTCATCTGACCTTTTCTGGTTTCACTACCTTTCCTGATGTCGAAAGGGATGTTCCGGACATGTGGTTTCTGCCTCCTGTCCATTCTGTTCATCACTTTGTTGAACTGTTTTCCAAGGAGCACAACTGCGTTAGTCAGACCTTCATCAGTATCCAGGTCATACTCATCTTCTTCTCCTTCATCATTGGACACGAACGCCAGATTCTTGCTCTTCTTTTCAGTCCTATCCGAGAGTCCTAGCTCAAAGGTTTGAAGGGAACCAATGAGTTCATCTACTCTCATGTTGCAAATGTCTTGGGCCTCCTCTATTGCAGTGACTTTCATGTCAAATCTCTTAGGCAAAGATCTGAGGATCTTTCTCACCAGCTTTTCATCTGTCATTCTTTCTCCCAAGGCAGTGCAAGCATTGGCAATTTCAAGAATGTTCATGTGGAAGTCATGAATACACTCTTCCTCCTTCATCTTCAGATTTTCGAATTTTGTGGCCAATAGTTGCAATCTGGACATCTTCACTTTGGAGGTTCCTTCATGAGTGGTTTTCAGGATCTCCCATGCATCCTTGGCCACTGTGCATGTGTTGATCAGTCTGAAGATATTCTTGTCAACTCCATTGAATAGAGCATTCAAAGCTTTGGAGTTTCCAAGTGCCAATTCGTCTTCTTCTTTTGTCCAGTCTTCTTCTGGCTTCAATTCATTAGTGGGCTTTCCTTCTGTGTCCAGCATCTTGGGATGTTCCCAGCCTTTGATGATAGCTTTCCAGGTTCTGCTATCCAGTGATTTGAGGAAGGCCACCATCCTTGCTTTCCAGTATTCATAGTTGGTTCCATCCAGAATTGGTGGTCTGTTCACTGGTCCTCCTTCTTTCTCCATGTTCATCAGAATTTATCTCCCTAGATCTCACTCAGTGATTTCGAGTGCCCGCTCTGATACCAATTGAAATTCTGATACCAATGCCAGATGTCGTACAGGATGTCACGACATCACGCTTCAGAACATGCAGATTATATTTGAGAGTATGAACAGATTAAACAGGTAAATAACACAAGAGAATTGTTAACCCAGTTCGGTGCAACGTCACCTACATCTGGGGGCTACCAAGCCAGGGAGGAAATCCACTAAAATAGTGTTAGTTCGAAGATCTAACAGCCACTGTTTACAACCTTCTCACCTAACCACTACCCGTGCAATCTCTACCTAAGAGCCACTCTTAGATATGAGAACCCCTCTCACTCCCTCTCAATCACTCTCCCGTGTTTACAAATAAATCAAAGACACACCAGAGATTGCTCTCTGAACAAAAGAGATCAACTCTACACACTCAAGTCCAACACTTGAAGTTAGGATAACATCAAGGTGGCTCACAAAACACTCAAGTCCCAAAACTCACAAAATAACTCTTCAATCTCGGACTTGGTACTCAACCCCGTGCAGCCTTCATGTTTATATAGCAGTGTGCGTATCTGGGCTGCAACAACTTGTGCTGGAGGAGATCTATCATTCTCCTGAAAAATCTGCACTTAAAGAACTAAAAGATACAGTTTGATCTTTTAGTTTTTATCTTTAATCTTTAATCCCTGAACGAACTCTTCTAGTTTGTAATTCGAACTTTAATTATCTTTTAATTCGTTCCTAAAGATAGATCGTCTAATCTGTTGCTAACTGCACAATAATCTGTTAAAGATATAACAGATTTATGTGTCCAGTATTTTCGGGCAAGATGTCCTGGACATCGTATCCGACATCGTGGATCCTGCAGCTTCAATTCTTTTATCTTGCCTTGTGCATTGTGCAGCAACTCCAGTATTTTCGGGCAGGATGTCCTGGACATTGTATCCGACATCGTGGATCCTGCAGCTTCAATTCTTCACTTGACACTTTATCTTGCCTTGTGCATTGTGCAGCCCGATCTTATTCCTTGACATAAGGTTGGACATCATGTGCAGCAACTCCAGCTTTCCTTCATTGTCTAAGTGCTTATGTTTTAACAAAATCTTAGCCAATCTTTTAAAACTCAGTAGAGCTAAGCACTAACACTAGTCTTAGGGGGGGATTTCTCTATGGTCTTACCCTTATCTTCCTTGGGTTTTGAAGGTGCAGCCCCCAAAATTCCTTAGGCTTGGTCCTTCCTTGGATAAGAGTGAATGCCATAAGATTTTGAAGAAGGCTTTCTGATGTGCCATCATTTTCTTCTATTTTCTAAACCCTTTTTGCACCATTTTAATTACTGATTGGTCTTAATTGTCAATTAATCAGGCAATTTTATTATTTGGGCTCATTTAGCTAATTTGATGTTTTTAATCTAATTTCAGGAATTAATGAAACATTGGGCTTAATCCGGATTTTGGTTATGGACTTGAAGAGGGAAAATTAAGCAGCGCTTACCTTATTTAATTAGGAAATTTCGCAATTTTATTTTATGTTGTTCAGTGTTTATTTCGTTTTGGGCCAGAGTATTGTAATAGGGCCCAGTGACTTTGAGTGACTCTTTTTAAATAGCAGCCTTGGGATTCATGCAAGGCTAATTCTGTTATGCTATTCATTATTCAGAGCTTTTGTTTTAGGGTTTTACGTTTTCTGCTTTGATGCTACTGTTCACGTAATGCAATTTTATGTTTTCTGCTTCTAATTACAATTTCGTTCTTGCTTCTTCTTCTACTCTCATTTACGTTTCTGTTTCAATTACATTTCTGTTCATTTACGTTTCTGCTTCATGTTTCATTTGCGTTTTCTGTTTGAATCTATGGAAGGCTAGTTTTTCTGGTGTTGTTTCCTTTTGAGGACGAAGCCCAACTCTCTTTGAGGTTTCGTTTGTAATGTGGTTTCCTGGCAGTTTTCCCTTCACCAGTTATGCCAAATTCGTGAACATTAATCAGTGCACGCTTCGTGTTCGATTAATTGCCTCTGAGCCTAACTTGCGTTCATGCTTAATGGACGAAGGGGTAACTGGTGTATGTGGTGCCTAATCACGTATTGATAACCCTAAGTTGATTTTCGCTTAGTAAATTGAAATAGGGTTGGATTAAGTGGTTGACTGTTAGGGACGAATTCTCCATAACCCAGGATAAGAGAATGGCTTCTGAATCAGAGGAAACAACCCGTTTTTTAATATTAGTAGTTTCAAATTCCATTTTACTTGTTCTACTCTTTAATCACAAAACAAACAAACCCCCCCAATCGTTACTGTTACTGCGCAAGTATATTATGAACATTTGGTTTGTCATTGCTCGTTGGGAAACGACCTAGGATCACTTCCTAGTTACTGCATTTTCATGTTTATTTGATTCGGGTACGGCCTCGATCACTTTCTTTTAAGTTGTTGCTCCACTCTTATACAAAGTTGGACTAGCTCATCTAGGTCCTTATATGGAAGGAGTTCAAACTTGTCCCTCACTTCCATATTAAGCCCACTAAGGAACCTAGTTATGCTTGTTCTTTCCTCCTCCCTAAGTCCAGCTCTTAAAAGGAGTAGTTCCATTTGTTTGTCTATATTCTTCAACACTCATTCTTCCTTGTCTAAGCCTTTGGAGCTTGTCCATAAGCTTCCTTTCATAGTAGGAGGGAATGTGTCTCTTCCTAAGGGAACTCTTAAGATCATTCCAATACTCTACTGGAGGGTCCTCATGAATCCTTCTTTCCCTAACAAAGGAAGTCCACCAATAGAGGGCATACCCTTGAAAGCTAAGGGTAGCAAATGGAACTTTTCTCTCTTCACTAATATGATGGCAAACAAAGAGTTGTTCAACCTTCATTTCCCAATTTAGGTAGGCCTCAACGTTATCTTTTCCATGAAATATGGGAGGCTAATGTTATCCTCTTGAGGCCTTCTATCCTTTTCTCTTCTTTGGAAGTGATGTTTAGTATGTGACCTATGTCACCCTCTATAATAGTCGCTAAGTTCTTCACTTAAACTCTGGCAAGAGTCATGACTACTATAGGAGGCATGTTTTTCTCTTTTCATTTCTTTCATTATTTTTCTTCTTTCTTCCTCTCTTTCATCTTGACTTACTTCTTCCACTCTTTTTTTCCCTTTTTCTTTTCTCTCTTGTTTTTCTTTCCACAATTCAAGGGATCTCAACTCATCTAATATCCTATACAAGGGGTCCTTAGGAGTAGAACTCTCATCATTAACACTAGATGAAGAATGAAGACTCATGTTGGTTCCTAAGTTGTGGTTCTTTCTTGTTGGGGGTTTGAAAACAAAAGGTAAAAGAAACTATGGTTGAAACTAGCCAAAATAAACACTAAAAGAGGTGTGAAAGATAAGGTAAAAAATAATTGGTGAAAAGCAAGCTATCTCGGCAGTTTGACAATAGAAGGTAAAGGAAATTTCAAGCAAGCTAGACGGTTTCCTATGTGAAGGCTTGGATGACCCTTTGGAGGTCTCAACTGACTTTTCATTTAGTCTACATGGTTTACACTAAGCTATTACACACAAATAGAGGTTTGGGTGGTCTCTTGGAGACTCCCCATACACCCCTAAAGAATATCCAAATACAAGGAATTGGAATAGAAAAAATTCAGCACTCAATTGTTCTATTACAACAAATTTAACAAAGCAATTAAGGTCTTCAATGCTTGTTTGTTTTCTCAAGCGTTTCACTAAAAATTTGGTGAGGCTTTGGTTGCTTCAAATCCAATGGTGATAATAGGATGGTTAACCTCCAAGACTAAAAAATCTTCCTTCAAGCAACGCACCAATTTCCTCTTCCAATCCTTATTGTAGGCAACACTTAAACGCAAAAAAGAAGAAGAAGACAAGCAAGAAACCTAAAGATGAAATGAAAGCTAAACCAAAAGGAAATTTAACATGAAATTAATTTAATGAGAGTCAAGGAAAAATAAAGCAAAAGGACAGCACCACAAGCCAAGGTGGAACATAAAGGAAGTCCTAGAATGGCACTAGATTAGATTGACAAATTAAAAACAAGACTCAAAGCAAAATTCTAGTTATGTCAAATTGGCAACACACTAAAAGATGAAAAACACCAAGAAGTCAAATAGGCTTGTAATACAAATCAAAGTAATGAAAAATTTTCAATCATATCAAGCATACACATTTTTTTATATTTTTTTTTTGTTGTTTTGTACGTGTATTTTGACATTAATCTTTATCACCTTTTCTTGGTCATTTCTTTATCATTTTTGTTCATTATTTTTCCATTGTTTTTGTACAGATTTTTATTTTATCCAGTTAAAATGTCAGCTCAAAACTTTAAGTATTCAAGCCATAGCGAAGTTAAGAAGACAATGTGCCAGAACTAACAGTAACCAGAATTTCAACCAAGAAATCAACAATAGTGTTTATGTTGCTTAAGGCTTGGATAGTTACAATTTGTGTTTGCTTATGCTCAATTGTCTTGGATAAAACAATTCAATAGAACTTAAGACTTATTTTGATTCACAAATCTAGCCACAACTCAGCACCACAACTGAATTTCTTCATAGGCATCATATAGGAAACTTAGAAAACAATAAAAGTTCAACCACAAGACTACTTCTAGGAATTGATTTAGAAAATGTTATAAACTAAATAACATGCATGAATTAGATCCAAAATTCAAATGATAGGCTAAAAATTGCAAGAATACATGAACAAATGTATCTAGAATTCAATCAACAAAATCAAAATTCAGCACAAACTTAGAACATAATGTGACAATTATTATGACTAAACATGACTTTAAGACAACATGAATGAAGTGATTTACACTTAGATTTTTTGTGTTTTCATTTATAATAAATATTTTGAAATAAAATTGAGATCTAAAGGTTTATCACAAGAAGATTATGACTGAAAAATGATAGAACCTAAAATCAACACAAAAACATGATTAAGGAGTAGATCTATAAAATTTGAACCATAGAAATGCAAGAACAAGTGTAGATCTAAGATTTAATCGGTTTATTTATTTTTAATCTACTCTAAACATCACCAAACCACAAGAAAATGGAGGAAATAGTTGGAGAAGATGATGAAGAACAAGGAATTAAAGTGAATTGACTAAACAAAAGATAGAAGAAGCAACAGAACATCACCTAGATGAAGAATCTCTGATACCACATAATATAGCTCCATGTAGAGCTTGTAGGCCTTGGATCTTCTTCATCAATGGAGTCCTTTGCTTCTTGAAAATCAATGGCAGCGGGATAGAGAAGGAGGAAAGGTGATTGTCAAGAACAAGCTCACCACCATAGGAAGCCATGGATAAGAGCTTGAAGGTAGGAGAAGATGAGTGGAGGGAGAAGGAGAGAAAGAAAAGGGAGAATGAAGAAAACCTTGACTCTTAATGGTTCAGAATAAAGCTATGCAGAGTCTACATCAGAATGAAGAAAACCTTGACTCTGAGTTTTTGAACATTAAAATGATTTAAAAAGACTAAAAAATGAATCACTCGAACAATATCAACAAAATGAAGTCTAATAGCTCTTCACCCTCTATATGTTGCCACAATCATTGAAGGCATATCAAAAAGGAAGAAACAACTGCATAAGAAGATGCATGATTGTTGAATGATGAAGTTGCCCATGAGAAGCACTGATGTAAAGCATCAAATTGAAGTACTAAAGGAATTTGCTTAGTCTGACATTGGACAAAACACTAACACACAACAACATAAACTTCTACTAATTCCTTATGATGTAATCAACTTTAGAATATTTTGAAGTTATGAAAGAAGTGTTTAAGAGTGATGAAACTGCACTACATCGGAATGAGATATCAATATGAACTTAATCAAGGGAGTTCATCAAAGTATGGATTCATTCTAAGCAAACATTAGAATGACAATTTTGATGGTTCTTCAGAATGACCATTAAAAAGGCTCTTTAGAATGAGAACCTCAGAATGGTTATGTCTACTATCATATCATGACAACTTGAAAGTGAACCAACTTGCTCCAAAAGTGTATTAGCTATGTGCAGCCCACTAAAATGGTCTTCTTGAGAGCTTTAAGAGGCATTTTTGAAAGCTACGAAGAACAAGTTGAAGCATTCTAAATCTACAACACACTGTGCTAGATCTTTGAGTAGGAAATTTGTGTTTTAGTTTTAACCCTCTTTGTGAAAGTGACCTACTATTGTATTGTGTTTTCAAAGCTTGTAATAATCTTATATAGAAGTATGAGATTAAGTTCCTGAGTGGAATTTTGATGCAATCCTCCCATGGAGGGGGCCCATCACCAGAGTCATGGTTAAGAGACTCCAGGAAGATTGGGCCAGGGATGCAAGAGAATGCCTTAGGGTTCTCATGAGCCTTAGGGTAGCTTTTGGGCCCATGGGTTAAGTATGTGCCCACTTATCTTTGTTCATATTAGATTATGGTTTCATTATTTTTTTGGGCCTTGATTTAGGGCACCACAGTGTAGGGAGGGTACCCCATAAGTTTAGGGTACCCTAGTAATGTAGGATTTTTCAGCCCTTGTATTTTAGGGCTCACAGACTAGTTTTTGTATCAGGGATAGTTTTGTAATTTCACATGCATTAAGTGCACTATTTGATGTGTGTGTTGGGAGAGAAATTTAATTGAATTGGGAGAAGCCAATCTAATTAAATTTTGGACCAGCCTAAGGGGGAGGTGAGCATTTGCTTGCTAGACCTCATTGTCACATCATATAGTCACACTTTGTGCATGTCCTTCATACTTTGCATGCCTCGCAACACCTAAGCACACTTAGTGGAGAATCTTGGATTTGATCTTGGATTGGTGGGCACTTGTTCACGGCCGACAAGTGTACCGAATCACACAAGTAGTATAAAACAGTAAGAACCGAATATCAAACTTTCGGGGAACTTGTGTTATCTGGCAAGCTATTTCGGTAAATACGTGTCTGGTGTGAAAAGATGATTATGGTTATGAACAGGTATGTAAAATATCTATGCAAAAAGAAAGAAAATCATGCAAGAGAAATGTTGTGTAAAAACAAGTAGAGAATGCGTTGGTCTTCCCAATAGGTTCCTAGTGCTAAAACGGATGTTCTCTATCTAACAATGCCCATGTATTCCTATGTTGTCTCATGGACTGCTAGACCCCGATTCCTCATGATAGCCTAGCCTAATCCTAATCAAGCCTCGTCTACAGATTCCTCTTGTAAGACTAAACTCAACCAGGACCGCATTAAGACACACATACACAACTAAGTTCTTGTACCCCGATTCCTCGTGACAGCACAACAACTTAGCCCCGTACTATCAAGGACTTTAGAATCAGACCAGTTTCCACTGTTGAATGACCCTAACAAAGCATGCATCTATGTGATCAAGGTAAAGGCATACTGGAATAAAAAAGCAGACAGCACAGAGAACACACAAAACATCATTACATAGATAGAAATATATTTACATCAGGTACCTACAGGGAAGATCCAACAGAGAATTTAGCTTTCCATGGTCCAGAAACCTCCTTTACAACACAGAGAAGAACAAGATGAAAGATAGCAAAAATACAAGTGGTGACGATGTCTCCTTCCCCTCTATGATCTCACAATCACTTACAAACTCATCTCAAATTCTCAGAATGGCTTCCGCTTCGAGCTCTCGTCTCTATAGATCTTCACACAGCAAAATCTCTCAGATCTCTTTGGAACTTGGACCTTTCTCTCTTTAGAACTTCCTATTCATGCAAAAGCTTCAAGCCAAGGCCAGACTCTCGTGCATGTAGAGGCTTCTTCAAGAAAAATGCCAAACTCCCTCAAAAAATATAATTTCAAGCTTAAATAGGTGGGTTGGTCTGTGCAAATATGGATCGCTTAGCACGCATAAGTGGATTGTGGCTTAGCGCGCTTCTCTCACTTAGCAAATGAGCTGAAGTGGTGCGCTTGATGACCTAGAGCGGTGCGCTCAGTTAACTTGACAACTCATCTTCTTCTGGATTCTTCCTCGCGCTTAGCCACTGAGTGTCGCACTTAGTGAATGCTCGCTAAGCTAGCAGATTGGCTTAGCGAGAAGGTGAAAACTGCACTTTTGCCAATTTTCCTAATTAACCTGAAATTGAAAGAAATTGATTATTAAACACATAAAAAAGTATAAATTATCTATTACCTATATTTAACATAAAGTACTTATAATATTATAAAACAACTATAAATTGGAGAAGTTTGATACAATATACACAAGTTTTATACACAAAAGTTAGTCATTTTCACCGACTAACAACTCCCCCAAATTTATAGTTTTTCTTGTCCTCAAGCAAAAGAGAATAGCTCACTTGTCCTCAAGTGGTAAAACATGCAGTGTTTATGTACACATGTGTATGCATCAAAATTTATTGATTGCATGATGAGAAAGATGAAGCAATGTGTACCCATCATTTGTTTTCATATAATATGCAGTAAGACAAATAGGAGAACAAAATGTGAATTATATAGTTAGATGAAGTTAATCATAAGACAAATATAAAGGAAAGTAGCTCAAACCACAGTCTCACGGCTATTGTTTCACTCAAGCACAAGTGTTTAAGCTATTCATTGATAACAACTAACAGGAGGTCCAATCTTTGCATTTCATCTCATGCCATCAAGTCAGAAATGTATAAACAGAATCAAAAGGACTTTCTCAGGCTTGTAGTGAGGTTTGGCTACAAAAATTCATTGGTTTTTCTAGGATTCAAAGGTTTAGGATCTAAGAGAGCACAAATCCTTGACTTATCCCAATGGTCTTGTATTATACCAGTAGCTTTCTCACTATCTTTTCCTTTCAAGTTACTTTTGACCTTATTGTAACAACATAATTTATTCTTTTTTTTAACATACAACTTATTTGTTGTGTGTGCTGATGCTTAACCTTTTTCTTTTCATTGGAATTGACTTCCCTCCCCCAAATTTAGAGTAAATTTTTCTTGAACCATACGCTCTCCTAGAGTCTAAACGTGGTATCAGGAGATATTTATCTAAGTTTAGGGTTCAATTTTTTTTTACAAAATCATTCAACTCAAAAAGGGAGCAAAGGATGCAATTATCATTTAAGGTAAGTTGTTTGGTCAAAAGAGCTTGTGTATGCACAATCATGGCCTTCATCATGTCCTTATTTATACATTTCATTCTAAAATTCAGAGATTCATGCAAAGATTATCACTCACAGTTTAAGGTCACACTCTCACCGGTTTTGGTTCAAGCTTTTCTTTCATAATCAATCTGTCTGCTGACTAACAATTCTAATGTGAGTTCACACTCTTGTTCTTTCTTTGTTCAACATGCATATTTGTTCAAATTCATGAAAAGAAACACAAATCTCATCTTCAGCATGCATTCAATTTAAAACAAGGCATACATTCATTTCACAAAATAAGAAAAAAGTGTTTCACTGCCATATTATAAAAAATAAGTTAAACTGTTCAAAATGCTTCAGGATAAGCATACTAACTACTCATATATAAAACTAGCAGTATATGTAGATATAATGGAAATATTGTACGAAAAACAAATTTATAATAAAAATAAATCAAAAAGCAAAAAGTGTCATCAAGAATTAAAATTCCTGTGACTGGTCCTGATTGTCCTGTATCTAAACATTCTTCTCATCTATTAGATGCCATACTGGAGTAGTTGGAGGAGAAGTGTCCAAAGGTAGAACTGGTATGGTCTGGCCCTCATGTATCTCTAAAACAGGAATGGAAGAGTCTGTTGCGTGCTGAGCTGAAGATGGATCCACTCCTGGAAATGGTGCATCAGCTGATGCTGGCATTGGTCCATGATGAGCAGCCTCATTGGATCTTGCCTCTAATCTTCTTTTTTTACAAGCAACAGCTCCAGAGATGGTGGCTTCAGATGAGTGATCATTTCCTAGTTTTGGCTCATGCTGTTGAGGTGCCTGGGTTGTAAAACTTTCATTATCCTCCACAAAAGAAGGTCGGGCTCTTGGCCAGGCCACCTTCTCAACGAACTGCTCTATACTCATAATTGGTCTTTGCTGAACTAGTTCCTACAAGCTTTGTATAATGAGAATTTGTCCTTCAAACAAGATTTGCAATTTGGCATCTGAAGTCTGAGAGCTCGGGGCAGATAAGTCTGCTAAAGCTGGAGGTGGGGATGAAGTAGAAGATGTAGGGATGCCAACTATTGGTGTAAAGGAAGAGGAAATATCAGCTACTCTGATCTTGGTCTTCCTTGTCTCTGGAAAATTAACTGTTTGGTCATTCACATTCCAACAGTTCCTTATGATATAAGCTAAGTCAATGGCTGGTCTTAGGTTTTCATAGGAGGTAAGGGCATCAGATCCCACTCCCTTCGATCTACACAAGGCTGTGATTAAAGTTGGGAAGCCTAATCTAGAAGAGTTAAACTAAGCGATCATGGTCATTTGTCCAGAGATCAAACCGCCAATGTTCATGTCCATCCTTGTAATTAAGCCATAGACGAACCTAGCTCTGTCTGTGTTCAAATTTGAAGTGCGTGAGGTAGGATCTAGGTTTGAGTATGAGAAGACGCTCCATGTTTGAGCCAGGGTGGTAAGATCTTTTCTGAGGAGCTTCCATGGTTGGCCCTCTATGTTTCGAATAAAGCCCTTGCCTGGAATGCACAGTCTAGCCTCTATCTCTCTGGGATCAGACCTTAGTCTGCAAAATCTAGAATAATTGGGTAAAGCTTCCCCCTCCTCTAATAACACTAGAGTCTGGAGGAACTCAATTAAGTTGTTTGCATCTATCTTGATTAAATGGCCTCTTATTTTAGCACATTTAGAAGCTTGATCTTCTGGACTATAGAAATTGGCATAAAATTCCTTAACCACTGCCATATCTATGCTTCCTTCTTGAAGGTTGGCGAGACGTTTGTGCAGGTTTTGCTTCTCCGATTCTATTTTAAAATCATCAAATTCAGAATGATAAAGTTCCACATTCCTTTCCGGAAGTACCCTTCGATCTAAAATATTATTGATATATCGGTTCCAGGCTTCCTCTGATTGAAATCTCTTGTTATCATTCTGATCCTGTGGTCTAGAATCACTACTCTTATGTTTCTTAGAGGCCATCTGCATATAGAGAACCAAACAATTAATCAAGACATAGTTACTCAAATTTTAAAAACTAAAAAATAAAACTGGAAAAGACACTGGCCGCTTAGCGAGAAAAAATTCGCTTAGCGGGCTTCACAAACAACGACACTGAGCCAAGAAAATGCTAGGTTCTAGTGTCTGCAAAGTTGGCTTAGCTGGCAAGGAGCCCGCTAAGCCAACGGTTAGCCGCATGGATTTGCACTTAGCCAAGAATAAGCTTCGCTTAGCGGCACTAAACTGAGCAAAAATTTCACTAAGTGTTGGGAGCTTAGTGAGTGAAGCTCGCATAGCTCAGCAGATGCCGCAACTAATTACGCTTGGCTTAGGAATACTCGGCTTAGCGCGCGGCTATCACCAAAAAACTTGGTTAAGTTACCTGGGCTTAGCGATTCAGCCTCGCTTAGCCACAGGTAGTTCAGCAAGAGGATGAGTGTTCATCCTCAAAGGATGAACTCGCTTAGCGAGGTAAGCGAGCGTAGCGAGTTCTTCAGATAATGCTTACATACAATGAGTATTGATGAACTCGCTTAGCGCAACATGCTCGCTTAGCGAGTTCATCGTGTTTTCTAGAAAACGCAGGAAACACAGCTTGTTTTCTCGCACTTTTCAAACCTCTAAAAGGATTACCAATTCAATCCACAACTTGTTTTCTCGCCATACTCAATTCAGTACACAAGCTTACATAGCCCTAATCTTAAACTAATTCTAACAAAATATAAAAACCCTAAAAATCTAAAGCTACAGTTAAAGTCTGCTACCTTATAGTTAAGACATGAAAAAGAGAAAAAGAATCAAGGAACTTACTTGGATGGTGTATGATTGATGCTTCAAAGTCGAAAATGCACAAAGAGAGTACAGATGCAAAATGTGCAAATTTTTGGAGAGAGAGAATGCAGAGGCGAGGTTTCTGTAATCTGGAAAATGTGAGTGTAATTGCTGTTACACTAACTTAAGCAGTTTTTCGATACCTTCGCTTAGCGGACCGTTGCGCTAAGCGAGCAAGAGAGACCTTTGGTTTCTCAACCAGGCTCGCTTAGCGAACACGTGCACTTAGCCGACATTTCAAATTCAAGATCAAAATATTATTTTTTTTAGCACAGAAACTCGACTTAGCGCCAGAGTACGTCCGCTTAGCGAGGTTTGTAGATTCGAAAAGCTGTAACTCTCGCTAAGCCAGATTTTGGCTGGCTTAGCTAAAAATGATGCATCGTAAGCACAGAGGAGCACATGCTTGGCTGAGAGGTACTCGCTTAGTGCTCATATTGCGGCAAAGAATCTCGCTTAGCTGCCATGAATGGTGCTTAGCGTCATGAACCTCAATTAAGGTCGTAAGACAATAGATCCCGCTTAGCCATGGATAAGCTGTCACTTGGCATTCAGGCTGAAACTTAGCTGAATCCAACTCGAATTGATTTGGGCTTAGCTTAACCTTGGCTAGCTTAGCGGAAATAATCAGCCTCAGATGCCAGGGTTGTGCGCTAAGCGCTTGAAACTTGTGGCTTAGCACATGAACGATTATGCGCTTAGCAAGCAGCAGGCGCTTAGCGAAAGGACTAATTGTCAAAAAGATTTTCTAAGTTTTAAACTTAGTCCTTTCCCAAGAAATTGAAACCCTTAAGTTTACCATTCAAAGGGAGGCTGATATGCTCCAAAGTTCAGATTATACAGCAAGTTCCCAATGATCTAATGTTTGAAAACAAGGATAACAGAATTTAAAACTGGGTTGCCTCCTAGGAAGCGCTTCTTTAACGTCATTAGCTTGACGTTTGTACCTTGTTGGGCGATCTTACGTTTTGGTTCTCACCTTCAGAACCTCTTGACCTTCTCCCATTACCTGCAAGAAAACATTGTGTTCTGGAGCAGGCTTGTCTTCAACAAACAAGTCAAAATCAATTTTGTGGTCTTCAAAACCTAACTCCAGCTTTCTCTTCCCCATGTCAACTATGCAGCTTGCGGTCAACATGAACGGCCTCCCCAAGATTACAGGGATGTTAGTATCTCCAGAGATATCCATGACCACAAAGTCTGCTGGAAAGATAAAATGCTTGACCCTGACTAATACATCTTCAATTACTCTGTAGGGCCTGGTAATGGAGCGGTCAGCTAATTGTAGAGTCATTCGAGTGTGCATAATCTCCAACTCTCCCAATCTTTTGCACATGGAGAGTGGTATCAAATTAATGCCGGCTCCTAGATCAATCAGAGCCTTTCCCACATTGACTTCTCCTATTGAACAAGGAATAGTTACACTCCTAGGATCTTTATGCTTAGGTGGAAGAATCTTTTGGATCACGACACTATAACTTCCTTCCACTATGATGTTTTCCTAATGAATGTACTTGTGCTTCCTTGTCAACATATCTTTCAAAAATTTGGAGTAGAGTGGCATCTGCTGCAGAGCTTCACCAAAGGGCATGGTTATCTCCAGTTTCCTAAAAATATCCAAAAATCTTTTCAAATGACGATCTTTTTCTTTCTTGGAAGGTACCACAGGATATGGTACTTCCACACCTTTGTCCACAACTTTTGCAATTCTACTCTTCTCTGAAATCTTATTTTTTTTCTTCCTTTTCATTTTTCTCATTTTCTTTTTCTTTTTCTCATTCTTTTTCTTTTTCTTGGTTCTCCATCTCTTTATTCTGAACCATTATTTTCTTCCCTTTTTCCTAATTCTCTTTACCCTTCCCATCATTTTCCTTAACCTCAACACCTTTCTTTTCACCCATTTGCTCCTTGTACACCACACTCTCTTCATCCTTAGCTTCCACCAACCTTTTACTCCTAGTCATCACAGCCTTGCATTCCTCCTTAGGATTATTTTCTGTATTTGCTCCAAAACTATTGGATGACTTGTTAGCTATCTGCTTGGCTAGTTGTCCCACCTAGACTTCAAGGTTCTCTAGTGCTGACTCAGTACTCTTATGATTTGACATCGTTACCTGCATAAACTGAGTCAAGGTCTCTTCCAACTTAGTCGTCCTCTGAAAGATGTTAGGCCCTTGTTGAATTGGCCTGTTTGAGGATCCACCCTGGTCTTTATTAAACTGGTTGCCAGGGTTGTAGATGCAATTGGCTTTGATGTTTTGATGATGATCATGATGATGTGTTGCAATTGATGCAAATGGGCTTTTCAAGATTATAATTCAAGACAATACTTCAAGATTACAAGTCACAACATCAAGATGATCACTAGAATATTAGGAAGGGAATTCCTAATTGAATTAGCAAAGGTTTGGCCAAGTGATTTAAAATAAAAAGTGTTTCTCAAAGGTTTTACTCTCTGGTAATCGATTACCAGAGGATGTAATCGATTACCAGTGGCCAAATACGTTTTATAACAGCTATAAAAATTTGAATTCGAAATTTTAAAAGCTGTAATCGATTACACAATTTTGGTAATCGATTACCAGCAGTTAGTAAACGTTTTAATTCAAATTTTAAAAGCTGTAATCGATTACACAATTACTGTAATCGATTACCAGACAGGATTTTCAGAAAAATAATTTCAAGAGTCACAACTTTTCAAAGGCTTTACTCATGACCACCAATGGTCTATATATATGTGACTTAAACACGAAATTGCTTAGAGATTTTCAGAACAACAAAGTGTTTATCCTCTCAAAGAGCAAATTCATTTTATCCTCTTAAGATTTCCTTGGCCAATTCAATTGCAATTCATTAAGGAATTATTTAAGTGCTCAATCTGTAAAATCCATCTCTTTCTAGAGAGATTTGTTCCTCTTCTTCTTCTCATTCTCTAAGGGATTAAGAGACTGTGAGTCTCTTGTTGTAAAGGATCTCTAAACACAAAGGAAGGATTGTCCTTGTGTGTTTAGAACTTGTAAAAGGAATTTACAAGATAGTGGAACTCTCAAGCGGGTTGCTTGGGGACTGGACGTAGGCATAAGGGTGTGGCCGAACCAGTATAAAACTGAGTTTGCATTTTCTCTTCCCTTAATCTCCTTTATTTATTATTGCTTTATATTCATATTTAAGTTGCTTCATTTGAATTAATATTTAAGAAGATTGTCATTAAGGGAATTCATAACTTGAGTAAAAAGTGAAATAGATTTTTAATTAGGGGAAACAGTTTGGAATATCTTAATTCAACCCCCCTTCTTAAGATATCTGAGGCCACTTGTCTAACAAGGGTGTGTCCTCCACTGTCCTTGCAGATTATAAGGACGTTGTTGGAAGCCTGAAAATCCTCCTTGAGTATACCTTTGCTTCTGCTGATTCCCCATGAAATGAATTTCTTGAGTGTTTTCTTCAGAGGGGATGCATTGGCCTGTATCATGAGCTTCACCACACATGGTACAACCTGTGACCTGTAGGTTGTCCAATTGACAACTTAGTTGGCAGCTTACCAAGTGTTTCCGTTAGCATCTCAAGTTGCTTAGATAGCAACTTGTTCTGTGCCAATAAAGCATCGTGTGATGTTAGCTCCAACATGCTCTTCTTTGTGGGTTGATGGGTTCTGTCCCTCAGAATAGCATGATCACTGGCTGACATTGATGCAATCCTACCCCACAAGGGCATTGGATAGAAGACTCTAAGAAGATTGGGCCAGAGATGCAAGAGAAGGCCCTAGGATTCTCATGAGCCTTAGGGTAGATTTCGGGCCCATGGGCTAAGTATGAGCCCACTTATCATTGTACATATTAGATTAAGGTTTCATTATTTTTGGGCCTTGTATTTAGGGCTCCATAATATAGGTAAGGTACCCTAGAAATGTAGGAATTTTCAGCCCTTGTATTTTACGGCACCTAGACTAGTTTTTTGTATTAGGGGTAGTTTTGTAATTTTACATGCATTAAGTGAATATTTGATGTGTGTGGTTGGAAATAAATTTAATTGAATTGGGAGAAGCCCAATCCAATTAAATTTTAGAGGGGAAGGTGAGCATTTGCTTGCTACACCCCATTGCCACATCATATAGTCACACTTTGTGCATGTCCTTCATGCTTTACATGCCTCATGACACCAAAGCACACTTAGTGGAGAATCTTGGACTTGATCTTGGATTAGTTGGCTGAACCATAGCTAAAATTCACTAATCATAATTAGTGAAATTTTGGCTCCATAATTTGGCTCCACAAATTCAATTTCAAATTCAAGTGAAATTTGAATAAAAATTCAAATTTCCCTCCAATTTTGTGCTCTAAATGAGCTTTTGTAGGCCTAGGATCTTCTTCATCAATGGATTCCTTTGCTTCTTGGAAGATGAATGGCAGCAAAATGGAGAAGGAAGAGAGAGAGGAGACGCCACTTCAAGGAGAAGATGAGTCTAGAAGAAGCTCACCACTATAGGAGGCCATGGATAAGAGCTTGGAGGAAGAAGGAGATGAATGAAGGGAGAGGGAGAGAAGAGCACGAAATTTTGTGCTCTATATGAGCTTCGAATTCTGAAGTTTAATATTCAAATGATCAAAGTTGAAAAAATTCACACACATGGCCTCTATTTATAGCCTAAGTGTCACACAAAATTGGAGGGAAATTTGAATTTTTATTCAAATTTCACTTGAATTCGAAATTGAATTTGTGGAGCCAAATTTTGGAGCCAAAATTTCACTAATTATGATTAGTGAATTTTAGCTATGGTTCAGCCCACTAATCCAAGATCAAGTCCAAGATTCTCCACTAAGTGTGCTTAGGTGTCATGAGGCATGTAAAGCATGAAGGACATGCACAAAGTGTGACTATATGATGTGCAATGGGGTGTAGCAAGCAAATGTTCACCTCCCCTTCCACAATTTAATTGGATTGGGCTTCTCCCAATTCAATTAAATTTATTTCCAACCACACACATCAAATATTCACTTAATGCATATGAAATTACAAAACTACCCATAATACAAAAAACTTGTCTAGGTGCCCTAAAATAGAAGGGCTGAAAATTCCTACATTTCTAGGGTACCTTACCTATATTATGGAGCCCTAAATACAAGGCACAAAACTAATGAAACCTTAATCTAATATGTACAAATATAAGCGGGCTCATACTTAGCCCATGGGCCCGAAATCAACCCTAAGGCTCATGCGAACCCTAAGGCCTTCTCTTGCATCTCTGGCCCAATCTTTTTAGAGTCTTCTATCCAATGCCTTTGCGAGGTAGGATTGCATCATTCGCTTCCCCTTGAAAAGGATTTGACCTTAAATCCTGAGGTTTTTTAAACTCTGGGCTTTTTTCCTCAACACCTGTAAAAAGAACAAAAACATATGTATTAATGGTGTTTGGTATGTTGAAGTAAGGTAAGGTCTGAAAACCCATTTCGTTGGCATCTTCCCATGAAGGAACACGGTTCCTGACCAACTCAATGACTGGTGCTACAAGTATAGAAAAATATGGGACAAACCTTTTGTAAAATTTTGTAAAGTCATGGAAGCCCCAAATTTTTCTTATACTTGGTGGAGTGGGCCACTTAGGAATGTCCTTTATTTTCTTAGGGTTCATGGGAACCCCTTGATCACTATTTAAAAAATTAAGAAAAGTAATGCAATAAAACATACCTTTTTCTGTATTTTCATGTTGATTATTCCTACCAAAAAGTATGACAAAACTAAGGTATCCCATATAAGTACCTAAGTTTGTATTGAAACTAAAAATAAGAACAAACCTACCTAATGAGTCCCTATGTACACAAATCATGAAGATGTTGGGTGCACGAGTGATTTTACAAAAGAGGGTTGCACCACTCAAAACATTCATCATACCACCTATTTTAGGGATTCGATGCCTAATAATACCTATTTTGGGCACCGACAATGCACAAGGATTTAAGCTCTTGTGAACCAAACCCTCATCCAACAACTCCTTTACTTGAGGAATAAACTGAAGCCGAAGAGGTGTGGCAATGCTAACAAGTGTCTTTTTACAAAGGAGAAAATGTGGAGGTTGTCTAAGAGGAGAAGTTTCTTTAATATTTGTCTTTATTTCAAAATGACTTTCCTTCTTAGCTAACCTCTTGGAGGAGACACTTACCTCCTTAACCATTAAAGGTTGTCCTTCTTCTTGGGGGTAGATTTCTTCACAAGATTCTTCCCCTTTTGCTTCTTCACGTTCACTAGAGGAAGGTGAAGTAGTAGCCTCATCTTGGCTATTATAAATTTCTTGGCCCCTCAAAATCATGGTTTTCTTGGTGGGGCATTGGGAAGTAATGTGTCCTCTTCCAAGACATTTAAAGCACTTTATAGAGCTTGTCTTCTCTTGCATACTAGCCTTAGGGGGTTGCTTTTCTATTGTCTTCCCCTTATCATCTTCGGGCTTAGAAGGTGCAGCCCCTAAGATGCCTAGACCTTGGTCTTTCTTTGGATAAGAGTGAGAGCCATAAGATTTTAAAGTAGACTTTCTTTTAAGTTTTTGCTCTACCCTTATTTCCCAATCTAAGTTAGCCTCTACGTTGTCCTTCCCATGGAAGTATGGGAGATTAATGTTAGCCTCTTGAGGCTTTCTTTCCTTTACTCTCATATGGGAGTGAGGTCTAAGATGTGACCTATGCCTTCCTTCATAATAGTCACGAAGTTCTTCACTTAGGCTCTTGCAAGAGTTATGACTACTATAAGAGGCATGTTTTTCTTTTCTTAATTCTTTTAGTATTTTCCTTCTTTCTTCCTCTCTTATTTTCTCTCTTTCATCTTGACTTATTTCTACCACTCTTTTTTTAAATTTTTCTTTTCTCTCTTGTTTTTCTTTCCACAACTTAAGGGATCTCAACTCATCTAATATCTTATACAAGGGGTCCTTAGGAGTAGAAACCTCACCATTAACACTAGATGAAGAATGAAGACTCATGTTGGTTCCTAAGTTATGGTTCTTTCTTGTTGGGGGTTTGAAAAAAAGGTAAAAGAAACTATGGTTGAAACTAGCCAAAATAAACACTAAAAGTGGTGTGAAAGATAAGGTAAAAAGCAAGCTATCTAGGAGGTTTGACAATGGAGGGTCAAGGAAATAAGCTGTGAAAGTAAGCAAGAAATTAAAGTGCAAGAAATGCAAACTAGGCGGATCCTAAGAGTGTTTGGATGACCTCATTTAAGGTTCCCAACAAAACACTCACTATCCTAAGGGAAAATTGCCTAAAATTATTACACACAAATGGAAGTAGGGTGACCTAGCGGAGGCTCCCAACTTACTTCCAATGAAAGGCCTTTTTGTTACAAAATTTGAAAGCAAAGCAAATTGCCAATTACAAAATTACAAAGAAAAAAGTCCTCAATTGTGGTGGCTATTCTCTCTTTAGTGTTTCACTCAATTTGGAGTGCTTCTTAGTCCAATAGCTCTTAAGGTGGTTGGCCCCTTCCTTCTTGACTCAAATCCTTCAAGATATGGCACCAATCCTCCTTTCCAATTCCCTATTTGGCAACTCACAAGCAAGGAAACAAAGAGACAAGCAATAACCAAAGACAAAAAAAATGAAATGAAAGCTAAACCAATAGAGTTTTAACAAGACAAATTTCCAAGGATTATTCAACAATTAAAGCAATGAAAAGCACAAAAAAAGCAAGCTAGGACTCAAAGAGAAACCTAGAATGGCTCTAGAGTATAGTAGAAAAACCAAAAAAAAAGACTCAAGAAACCTCTAGTTTTGGCACTTGTTTTCACAATAATTTTCAATTGAAATTTCAGAACTAGGATTGGTATAAAATAGGCACCAATTATAGAGCAAATTTTGAGCCAAAACAACAAGCACACTTTCCTTTCACTTTTTTTTCCTAGACACTGATTTTTCTGCCAACTTGGGCGATTTTTATTATTTTTTCCTTTAATCCAAATCGCTTGGTTCTTTTTTTATAATTTTTTTTCCAGATGTCTAGAAAATTCAGTAAAACTTTCATCTCAAAAAACGTAGTTACCAATTCCCAGTAATTTATACAAGTTTGTATGTTCAAGCTGCCAGCACCAGCGATTTCAACCTAGAAATCAAGAGTAGTGTTTATGTTGCTTAAGGCTTGGATAGTTACAATTTGTGTTTGCTTATTGTCATACCCTAATTTCGTCTGGGAACTATTGCTTGATGGCATGCAACCTTTGATTGACCACTTCAAGGTACTTGGTACCCTTTGTTGCACAATATGTGAAGTCCCGAGACGTGTCGGAAATCAAAAGGAAGCGTTGTTACGCGATCCGTGAAATTCCGTAACGTGACGGAAATCAAGAGGAAGTATTGTTACGCAATCCGTGAGTTTCCATAACTCTTCGAAAGCTAAAAAAGGGAGTAATTATATGATCCGTAAGGTTCTGTAACCTTACGAAAAGAAAACAAGTATCGTTACGAAATTCGTGAAGTTTCGTAACATTACGGAAAAAGAATCACCAAAAAAAGCAAAGGGGGTGTATTTAGTAAAAAAGGGGTGCAAACAGTAACCAGGCCCATATGGGCCTTCCAGATTCTTCCTCCAGAAGGCAGTTACTTCTAGAGGAAGCAACCTGGCTCGCTTGGGCGAGCTGGGTGGCAAGCTCCTCCCCTATTTTGCTATAAATAGGGGGAGGAGTGAAGAAAGAAAGGGTTCAACCTTTTTGGCACTTCATATTCACTTGAAATTGCTGAGGAAAATTGTTTCCGTGAAGAAAATTCGAGCCGAGGCACTTCTGTAACGTTTCCGTAACGTTTCCGTGGGTAATTATGCAAAGATTTTCAACCGTTCTTCGACATTCATCATTCTTTCTTCGTTGTTCTTCGGTCTTCAACCGGTAAGTACCCCAAATCGAGCTTTTCAATTCATTCAATGTACCCGTGGTGGTCCCCATTTGTTTCGTGTACTTTTATTCTCGTTTCATTTACTTTCCGTACCCCCTTTTGACGTGCTTCAGTCATTTATTTAAGTCATTTCTTGCCTAATCAAAAAATAAAATAATTTTCCACCGATCATTTGATTTGTAATATCCGTTAATTTCTGTTAAAATGAAATCCGACCGTTCGGTCGTGCCGTAACCACGTTGGAAATAAAAAAAGAGGTAAAATAATAATATAATAATCAAAAATACCTTTTAGTAAAATAAAGCGAAAAAATCAATCGGACGTTTCTCTTTGGGATTTCTCTTTCTTAATTGAATTGACTAATAACTAAAGTGAAACTAAGGCTTATTAAATCAACTCGTAAAGTCAAGCTCGTCTGCAAAAAAAAAAAAAATCACTAAAAAGGATTTGAAAGTTCAATATCTCAGTTTTTTTCTTACCAAGTAAATGGATCATTTTTAAGGTCCAACGCCTTAAAATGATCACCTTCCAAGTAAAAAGAATCGCTTGATTCACCCTTAATAAAGAACTACGTAGGTCTGATTTCCTATTTGAAGGAGGGTACGTAGGAGCAAGAGCCCCGCTTTTGTCAACCTCAAAAAATAAAAAAGAAATAAAAGTTAAGGTAACACAATTTCACACAATTCTAAAAATAAGGTTGTTGTCCTTTGAGACAAACGTGAGAGGTGCTAATACCTTCCTCAAACGTAAATATAACTCCCGAACTTGGAATATTTTTTATGACCGGTTTCCTTCGGTTTTTCCGACGTTTTCCACTAATAAACGTTGGTGGCGACTCCGCGCATTTTTCCTCCTTTGAAAAACGCACCCGAGAGTCTCGCCTCGCTCGCCCGCAAAAGGGTAGGTTGTGACACTTATGCTCAATTATCTTGAATAACACAATTCAAGAGAGCTTAAGACTTATTTTGATTCACAAATCCAGCCACAACTCAACTTCATCATAGGCATCATGTAGGAAACTTAGAAAATAAAAAAAAGTTCAAGAACAAGACTACTTCTAGGAATTGATTTAGAACATGTTATGAACTAAATAACATGCATGAATTAGACTCAAAATTCAAAAGATAGGCTAAGAATGACAAGAATACATGAACAAATGTATATAGAATTCAATCAACAAAATAAAAATTCAACACAAACTTAGAACATAATGTGACAATTACTATGACTAAACATGACTCTAAGACAACATGGATTAAGTGATTTACACTTAGATTTTTGTGTTTTCTTTTTCTTTTTCTAATCAATATTTTGGAAGAAAATTTAGATCTAAAGGTTCAACACAAGAATATTATGAATGAAAAATGATAGAACCTAAAATCAACACAAAAAACATGATTCAAGAGTAGATCTACAAAATTTGAACCATAGAAATGCAAGAACAAGTGTAGATCTAAGATTTAATCGGTTTATTTTTTTTAATCTACTCTAAACAGCACCAAACCACAAGACAATGGAGGAAGCAAAAGAACATCACCTAGATGAAGATGCTCTTGATACCACATGATGTAAGCTCCATTTGAGCTTGTAGGCCTAGGATCTTCTTCATCAATGGATTCCTTTGCTTCTTGGAAGATGAATGGCAGCGGAATGGAGAAGGAAAAGAGAGAGGAGACGCCACTTCAAGGAGAAGATGAGTCTAGAAGAAGCTCACCACCATAGGAGGCCATGGATAAGAGCTTGGAGGAAGAAGGAGATGAATGAAGGGAGAGGGAGAGAAGAGGACGAAATTTTGTGCTCTAAATGAGCTTTGAAATCTGAAGTTTAATATTCAAATGATCAAAGTTGAAAAAATGCACACACATGGCCTCTATTTATTGCCTAAGTGTCACACAAAATTGGAGGGAAATTTGAATTTTTATTCAAATTTCACTTGAATTTGAAATTGAATTTGTGGAGCCAAATTTTGGAGCCAAAATTTCACTAATTATGATTAGTGAATTTTAGCTATGGTTCAGGCCACTAATCCAAGATCAAGTCCAAGATTCTCCACTAAGTGTGCTTAGGTGTCATGAGGCATGTAAAACATGAAGGACATGCACAAAGTGTGACTATATGATGTGGCAATGGGGTGTAGCAAGCAAATGCTCACCTCCCCCTCTACAATTTAATTGGATTGGGCTTCTCCCAATTCAATTAAATTTATTTCCAACCACACACATCAAATATTCACTTAATGCATATGAAATTACAAAACTACCCCTAATACAAAAAACTAGTCTAGGTGCCCTAAAATACAAGGGCTAAAAATTCCTACATTTCTAGGGTACCTTACCTATATTATGGAGCCCTAAATACATGACCGAAAAATAATGAAACCTTAATCTAATATGTATAAAGATAAGCAGGCTCATACTTAGCCCATGGGCCCAAACTCTACCCTAAGGCTCATGAGAACCCTAGGGCCTTCTCTTGCATCTCTGGCCCAATCTTCTTAGAGTCTTCTATCCAATGCCCTTTCGGGGTAGGATTGCATCAGACATGTTCTCTATGAGCTCAGTTGCTTCTTCTGGGGTTTTTAGCTTTATTTTTCCCCCAACAGAAGCATCTAGTGATTGCTTGGTTTGTGGTCTCAGCCTATCTATGAACATATTCAGTTGGATTGGCTCGGAGAATCCATGGGTGGGAGTTCTTCTCAGTAAGTCTCTGAATCTCTCCAACGCCTCACTCAAAGATTCATCAGGGAATTGATGAAATGAAGATATTGCTGCCTTCCCTTCAACTATCTTAGATTCTGGGAAATATTTCTTTAGGAACTTTTCCACAATTTCTTCCCTGGTTTTAAGACTGTTACCTTTGAATGAGTGGAGCCACCTCTTAGCCTCTTCTGCCAGTGAAAATGAGAAAAGGTTAAGTCTGATAGCTTCATCTGGTATATCGGCAATCTTAACAGTGTTGCAAATCTCAATAAATGTTGCCAAGTGTGCATAGGGATCTTCATTAGGTAATCCTTGAAATAAATTCCCTTGTATCAGATGGACCAAAGAATGTGGGTAGGTGATGTTGTGCGCTTGCACTTCCAGACGTGCAATGCTAGTGAAAAATTGTGGTACCGAGCTACTTGAATAGTCCTCAAGGGTAGTCCTCTGGTCATGCTCATCTGCCATGGTAACAGTTTCAGACAAATGATTAGTGGATTCCCTTGATGATGGTGAATCAGATGATGATGAATTAGAAAAAAAGGGTCTCTTCCTCAAGAATGGATGCAACTGTTCTATCTTGCAACAGTTTCCTTCTCCTCTCAGCCCTGTTCCTTCTCAGTGTAGCTTCAATTTCTATGTCCAAGGGAACTAAAGTGCTTGTGGGAGATCTATGCATAAACAGTACTAACAGAACAGCGATTATCCAGTTCAATAAGAGAAGACAAATATAAATTACAGAACAAAAATTCACAGAAACAATCAAGGAATAACAAATAAAGAATAGACACCTAAAAACGAGTAAACTTCCCAAATAAAAAGAAGTTCCCCGGCAACGGCGCCAAAAACTTGTTCGTGACTGGCAAGTGTACCGGATCACACAAGTAGTATAAAATGGTAAGAACCGAGTATCGAACTCTCGGGGAACTTATGTTATCTAGAAAGCTATTTCGGTAAATACATGTCTGGTGTGAAAAGATGATTGTGGTTATGAACAGGTATGTAAACTATCTATGCAACAAGAAAGAAAATCACGCAAGAGAAATGTTGTGTAAAAACAAGTAGAGAACGCGTTGGTCTTCCTAATAGGTTCCGGATGCTAAAATGGATGTTCTCTATCTAACAATGCCCATGTATTCCTATGTTGTCTCCTGGACTACAGGCCTTGATTCCTCATGATAGCCTAGCCTAATCCTGATCAAGCCTCATCCGCAGATTCCTCTTGTAGGACTAAACTCAACTAGGACCGCATTAAGACACACATACACAACTAAGTTCTTGTACCCCGATTCCTCGTGACAGCACAACAACTTAGCCCCGTACTATCAAGGACTTTAGAATCAGACCAGTTTCCACTGTTGAATGACCCTAACAAAGCATGCATCTACGTGATCAAGGTAAAGGCATACTGGAATGAAAAGCAAATAGCACAGAGAACACACAAAACATCATTACATAAATAGAAATATATTTACATCAGGTACCTACAGGGAAGATCCAATAGAGGATTTAGCTTTCCATGGTCCGGAAACCTCCTTTACAACACAGAGAAGAACAAGATGGTGAGGATGACTCCTTCACCTCCAGGATCTCACAATCACTCACAAACTCATCTCAAGTTCTCAGAACAGCTTCCGCTTCGAGCTTTCGTCTCTGCAGATCTTCACACAGCAAAATCTCTCAGAACTCTTTGGAACTTGTACCTTTCTCTCTCTAGAACTTCCTAAACATGCAAAAGCTTCAAGCCAAGGCCAGACTCTTGTGCATGCAGAGGCTTCTTCAAGAAAAATGCCAAACTCCCTAAAAAATCAGATTTCAAGCTTAAATAGGTGGGTTGGTCCGTGCTCGCGCGCTTAGCGCAAATCTGGATCGCTTAGTGCGCATAAGTAGATGAGCTAAAGTGGTGTGCTTGATGACCTGGAGCGGTGCACTCAGCGAACCTGACAACTCATCTTCTTCTGGATTCTTCCTTGTGCTTAGCCACTGAGTGTCACCCTTAGTGAATGCTCGCTAAGCCAGCAAATTGGCTTAGCAAGAAGGTGAAAACAACATTTTTGCCAATTTTCCTAATTAACCTGAAATTGAGAGAAATTGATTATTAAACACACAAAACAAAAGTATAAATTATCTATTACCTATATTTAACATAAAGTACTTATAATATTATAAAACAACTATAAATTGGAGAAGTTTGATACAATATACACAAGTTTTATACACAAAAGTTAGTCGTTTTCACCGATTAACAACTGAACCATAGCTGAAACTCACTAATCATAATTAGTGAAATTTTGGCTCCAAATTTGGCTCCCCAAATTCAAATTCAAGTGAAATTTGAATAGAAATTTAAATTTCCCTCCAATTTTGTGTGACACTTAGGCTATAAATAGAGGCCTTGTGTGTGCATTTGGAAACTTTGATCATTTGAGAAATTAGACTTCAAAGTTCAGACCTCATTCTCCCTCTTCTCTCTCTCCTTCTCCCTCCACTCATATTCTCTTACCTTCAAGCTCTTATCCATTGTTCCTATGATGGTGACCTTGTTCTTGACTCCAATCACCTTTCCTCCTTCTCCATCCCGCTGCCATTGATCTTCAAGAAGCAAAGGACTCCATTGGTGAAGAAGATCCAAGGTTTACAAGGAGCTATATTATGTGGTATCAGAGCGTCTTCATCTAGGTGATGTTCTGTTGCTTCTTTTATCTTTTGTTCGATCAATTCACTTTAACTCCTTGTTCTTCATCGTCTTCTCCATGATGCTCTTTATGTAACCTTTGATAAATCTTTTATATAAGGCCTTGTTGTTTCGTATCTTGCCAAGAACCAAGTACATAGAGGGAAGCAAACTTTATCATTTTGATGGGCTCTAAGCATTCTTTTGAGTTCTCAACTCTAACAATAGTTCTCTGAACCTTTCTGAGCATCATTGTGAGTAACTAAAAATGAGAAAACATCTCTACTTCTCAAAGTAATGAACACTGAAACACTTAAGTAGAATTGTTAGCCATCACTTAAACACATCACCCTTTCAATTTTCATTGCTAATGATTTGTCATAACTAAAACTAGGGATGTGGATTCAACAATATTCTTTCAAAAGGCCTTTTTAGGCTCACAAGTGCTACAGATTCTCCACGCATCCTTGAAGATGGTGGGCGAATAGAAACCGCAGTCAAGCACCTTGTGAGCTGTCCTCTGTATGCCAAGATGGCCACCTGGTGCGGAAGAATGACAAAATTGCAGGACCGAGTCAATCTCATGGTCTGGAATGCATCTCCTATTGTACAACTTCCACAAATAGGGGTCTTCCCAAATATAATGCTTAGCATCGCTCTTAATTTTATCATTTTGAGCTTTAGATGCTAAGGGAGGAAAAATAGAAGCAACCAAATAATTCACAATATTAGCAAACCAGGGAGTGGGGAAGGAATCATAAATACTATACAGAATGTATAAATGGTCATCCGGAAAATCATCCGGAATGGGTGAGTCCTCAGACACACGCTCAATCCTACTCAGATGGTCAGCCATGAGGTTCTGTGCACCACTCCGATCACAGATCTCCAAATCAAACTCTTGGAGCCAAAGCATCCACTTGATCAATCTAGGCTTTGATTCAACCTTCTTCAACAGATACTTCAGAGCTGCATGGTCAATATAAATAGTAACACGAGTACCAAGCAAATATGAACAAATTTTTTCAAGAGCAAAGACTATCGCTAATAGCTCCTTCTCTGTGGTAGTGTAATTTGCTTGAGCAACACCCAAAGTTCTGGAAGTGTAGTAGATCACCCGAGGCAGCTTATCAATCTTTTGAGCAAGGACATCCCCCAATGTGTAATTGGATGCATCGCACATTAGCTCAAATGGGGTTGTCCAATCAGGTGCCTGAATGATAGGGGTGGTAGTCACCGCACGCTTGACGCAATCAAAAGCCTCTTTGCATTGGTCGTCAAAATCAAACTCCACCTCCTTTTGCAGCAGATTTGATAGTGGAAGGGCCACTTTGCTAAAATCCTTGATAAAGCGCCTATAAAACCCTGCATGACCAAGAAAAGAATGAACCTCTCGCACGCAAGAGGGGTATGGCAATTGTGAAATAACATCTATTTTTTCAGGGCTATGCCCCTATTCGAAATGATATGCCCTAAAATTATACCTTGTTCTACCATGAAGTGACATTTTTCTAAATTCAGCACAAGATTAGTTTCAATGCATCTATTAAGAACTCTATCCAGACTATCCAAACATGCATCAAAAGAGGATCCATAAACAGTAAAATCATCCATAAACACCTCTATGCAACTCTCTAAAAAATCACTGAAAATGCTAAGCATACAACGTTGGAAGGTACCAGGGGCGTTGCATAGGCCAAAGGGCATCCTCCTATAGGAAAAAGTGCCAAAGGGACAGGTGAATGTGGTCTTTTCTTGATCCTTAGGAGCAATATGAATTTGTAAATAACTAGAAAAACCATCAAGAAAATAGTAATGAGATTTACCTGCCAAGCGCTCAAGCATTTGATCAATGAATGGCAGGGGAAAATGATATTTTCTGGTTAGCTGGTTCAACCTCCTATAATTAATGCAGACTCACCAGTTGTTCTACACTTTTGTGGGGATAAGCTCATCCTTTTCATTCTTGGTCACTGTAAGGCCTGTCTTCTTAGGAACTACTTGGATTGGACTCACCCACTGGCTGTCAAAAATGGGGTAGATGATTCCAACTTGTAAGAGCTTGGTCACTTCCTTTTTCACCACATCTAGAATGATGGGGTTGAGTTGCCGCTGTGGCTGCCTCATTGGCTTAGCTCTATCCTCTAAAAGTATCCTATGCATGCAGGTAGATGGGCTAGTACCAGGAATGTCTGTTAAAGTCCATCCAATGGCTTTCTTGTGTTTCTTGAGAACTAGCAACAACTTCTCCTCTTGCTCAGCAGCAAGGGAGGCAGAGATGATCACTGGAAATTTTTCCTTGTCCTCCAAGTAAGCATATTTGAGGGTTACTGGTAAGGGCTTCAATTCCGGTGTGGGTGGTGGCTGAACAGTGGGAGGAACCAGGGTAGGAGAAGAAGAAGGTTCCTCAGCCTGTACCTCATAAAGCAAGTCAGAAGTACATGTACTTCTTGCAACATGGTTAGTGCATTCTGACTCAAAAATCAACATTAAGAGGTACAACACCCAAAAAATCATAACCAGACTCAATTTCAGATTCATTCTCAGCATAAAAATCAGACACGCGATCAAATTCAAACTCAGATTCAGATTCAATGCATAAGGAATGACAAGTATGCAAATCAGATAAAAATGGATGTTTCCTACCATGAAGAACATTGTCAAAATCAAACATATAATCATCAACAATCTGATCAATTATCTCAGCACGAAAAACAGAATGATCCTCAGATGGGTGTTTCATGGCATCAAGAATGTTAAAATGAACAACAATATCACCAAATTCCATAGACAATGTGCCAGCATAAACATCTATCTTGGTTCGGGCTATTTTCATAAATGGCCTGCCTAAAATAATTGGAACTGAACCATGGGAAAATCCCCCTTCCATATTAAGAACATAAAAATCAACAGGAAAAATAAGTTCACCAAGCCGAACCAGCACATCCTCTATGAAACCTGCGGGGTAAGCAACACTTCTATTTGCCAAATGAATCACCACATTTGCAGATTGCAAAGGTCCAAAAGATAAAGAATTGAAAATGGACAGAGGCATGACACTAACTAATGCTCCTAGATCTAGCATGGCATTCTCAAATTTACTGTTCCCAATAATGCAAGGTATACAGAAAGTACCTAGGTCCTTACATTTCTCAGGAATGTGAGGAACAAATTTACCTATCAATGCTGACACATTTTTGCCCATGCTAATCCTTTCATTGCCTTTGAGCTTCCTTTTGTGGGTGCACATCTCCTTTAGAAACTTGGCATGTCTTGGAATCTGCTTGATGGCATCTAGCAGAGGTATGTTCACCTCTACTTTCTTGAAGGTCTCCAAGATCTCCTTTTCCGTTTCTTCCATTTTTTTGTTTGGAATTGCTCTAGGTGGGAATGGAAGAGGGATAGGAGGCTGCGGTAAGTCAAAATTACTAGAAGAAGGTCCACCTGCATGAAAATTTTTGTTAGGAAGCTTTCTCTTTTGTGCAACTATCTCATCCTCTTTTTCAGGTGTAGAATGAAGCTTGACAGGTTCAGGTGCAGGTGCTGCTACTGGTGGAGGCACTTGAATTTGGTTGCCAGACCTCAAGGTGATGGCACTCACATTTTTCGGATTCTACACAGTTTGAGAAGGCAATTTGTCAGAATTTTGGGATTGAGCTTTGTCATACCCTAATTTCGTCCGGGGATTATTACTTGATGATATGCAACCTTTGATCGGCCGCTTTGAGATACTTGGCATCCTTTGTTTCACAATATGTGAAGTCCCGAGACATGCCAGAAATCAAAAGGAAGCAGGCTTACGCAATCTATGGAATTCCGTAATGTGGCGGAAACCAAAAGAAGGTGTTTCTGCGCAATCTGTGAGTTTCCGTAACTTCTTCGAAAGCTAAAAAAGAGTAAATAAGTGATCCGTGAGGATTCGTAACCTTACGAAAAGAAAGTAGGTGTCGTTACGAAATTCGTAAAGTTTCGTAACGTTACGGAAAAAGAATTACCAAAAAAAGTAGAAGGGGGTGCATTTAGTAAAAAGGGGGATACAAATAGCAATCAGGCCCACTTGGGCCTTCCAGTTTCTTCCTCCAGAAGGCGGTTGCTTCTGGAGGAAGCAACCTTGCTCGCCTGGGCGAGCTGAGCTCGCCTGCGCGAGTTGGGTGGCAAGCTCCTCCCCTATTTTGCTATAAATAGGGGAAGGAGTGAAGAGGAAAGGGGTTCAGCCTTCTTGGCACTTCTTATTCTCTCGAAATTGCTGAGGAAAATTGTTTCCGTGAAGAAAATCCAAGCCGAGGCACTTCCGTAACGTTTCCGTAACATTTCCGTGAGTAATTACGCGAAGATTTTCAACCGTTCTTCGACATTCATCGTTCGTTCTTCGTTTTCTTCAGTCTTCAACTGGTAAGTACCTCAAACCGAGCTTTTCAATTCATTCTATGTACCCGTGGTGGTCCACATTTTGTTTCATGCATTTTTATTCTCGTTTTCATTTACTTTCTGTACCCCCTTTTGACGTGCTTCAGTCATTTATTAAAGTCATTTATCGCCTAATCCAAAAATAAAATAAATTTCCACCAATCATTTGATTTGTAATAACCATTAATTTCTGTTAAAAAGAATTCCGACCGTTCGGTCGTGCCGTAACCACGTTGGAAATCAAAAAAGAGGTAAAATAATAATATAATAATAAAAAAATACCTTTTAGTAAAATAAAGCGAAAAAATCAATCGGACGTTTTCTCTTTGGGATTTCTCATTCTTAATCGAATTGACTAATAACTAAAGTGAAACTAAGGCTAAAATCAACTCGCCTAGTCAAGATCGTCCACAAAAAAGGTCACTAAATGGGGTTTGAAAGTTTATCATTTCAGTTTTCCTTATCAAGTAAATGGATCATTTTTAAGGTCCAACGCCTTAAAATGATCACCTTTCAAGTAAAAAGAATCGCTTGATTCACTCTTAAGAAAGAACTACGTAGGTCTGATTTCCTCTTCGATGGAGGGTACGTAGGAGCAAAAGCCCCGCTTTTGTCGACCTCAAAAAGTAAAAAGAAATAAAGTTAAGGTAACACAATTTCCACAATTCTAAAAAATAGGTTGTTGTCCTTTGAGACAAACGTGAGAGGTGCTAATACCTTCCTCAAACGTAAATACAACTCCCGAACTTAGAATTTTCATTTTGACCGGTTTCCTTCGGTTTTCCCGACGTTTTCCACAAATAAACGTTGGTGGCGACTCCGCGCATCTTTCCTCCTTTGGAAAGCGCACCTGTGAGCCTCGCCTCGCTCGCCCGCAAAAGGGCATGTTGCGACAGTTGGCGACTCCATTGGGGACTTTTTGTGAGTTAGGCCTATTTTAAAGAATTGTGGAATTGTGAAACTTTGTGTGTGCCTTTGTCGAACTGTGTAAAATGTAAATAACTATTGTCTATTTCACATTCTTTACACTACATTCTAAGCACCCACGGGTTTGAGTGAAAAAGGGGCCCTATACCCGGGTTCATGGGAATTTAAGGAGTGGAGGTGAATCTATCATCATGCTAGGTCTCCGACTTGCTTGATGATAGTAAAACCTCGTCTAGAGCTTTCTCTCTTTATAATATGTTGTCTCTAGTATTCCATACCGCCCCAATATTATTATCTTGAGTGATGATACCTCTAGAAAACAGCTGTGTGAGCTATGAATCGTTTGGAGTAGTTATTAGAGACCCCTAGATACTATCCTGTAGGTCCCTAAAATAGGGGCACAGAGCAAACACGTTGCGTGCCGTTTTAAACACTGCCATGCATGTAGTCCTAAATGTCATGTACACCTTTGCTTGTAATTATTAATGGATATTGCCATACTCTGTGCATCCCCCTGTTGCGCTTTTGCGCATCTGCATCATGCCATCACACATGCATTGTATGTGAGTCTCGCCTTTTGTCGTGGGAAGTCGAAAGATCCATATCATCTTCTTAACTGCACACATGGGGCACTGCGCCCCCAAATGCGCAGTAAGGAGAGATGATTTTCCGGGCTCTCGTGTCCGTAAATGCATTCATATCATGCACCGCATAAACATCTCATCAGCATCATAATGAACATATCGTTCCTGCATTTGTCCATTATCACATTCCCATTTTGCATGAGTCATTGCATCATCATGCATATGCGTTCAACATACTTTTTGTTCTACATGTTTGCTCATACATGATCCTTGTATTTTCCTCTACAAAACAAAAACAAAAAAAAGGGAAGCATGAAAATTCATGATGCATTCTTAGTTGCATGTGTTAGGTACCAAGAGCCAACCATGTTGGGATCATAAACCCATTTCTAAAATTAAAAAAAAAAAACACAAACAACAAAACAAAATGATTGAGCATGGTACCTAATGCGTGGTTAATTAAGAAAGGATGTCTCTTCGGGCATCTCAATCTCATAATTACATTTTCCATGCATAGCATGCGTATTCTCGAGTGTTTCATCCCTATGAAATGTTGTTGAAGTATTGGCGATCAAAATTGCCATTCCCTGGTGTCGCAACCTACCCTTCGGCGGGAGGGCGACGCGAGACTCGCGGGATGCGTGTTCCACGAAAGGAATACGCGCGGAGTCGCCACCAACGTTTATTTGAGGAAAAACGTCGGAAAAAACCGGAAAAGACGCGATCTACGAACTTTTAAGTGAAAGGTTCGGGAGTTGTATTTACGCACGGGGAAGGTATTAGCACCCCACACGTCCGTCACAAGGGACGGCAGCCTTTAATCAAATGTGCAAACATGACTTTGATTTTTACGTTCCCTTTTATGTCCTTATATCCTTTATACCCTTTTTATATTTTTTCTTTTTTGTGGTCGACAAGGGTGTTTCCTCTTGCTCCTACGTATTCCTCAATTTGCGATGAGGAAATCAGACCTACGTAGTTCTTTCGGAACAAGTGATTCTTTTTACTTAAGAGGTGATCATTTTAAGGCGTTGGACCTTGAAAATGATCCATTTTACTTAATGAGAATTTGAAATGACAAACTTCAAAAACCTATTTTTGTGGACGAGCTTGACTAGGCGAGTTGATTTTAGCCTTAGTTTCACTTTAGTTATTAGTCAATTCGATTAAGAATGAGAAATCCCAAAGAGAAAACGTCCGATTGATTTTCCGCTTTATTTTACTAAAAGATGTTTTTTGATTATTATATTATTTTTTACCTTTTTTTTGATTTCCAACGTGGTTACGGCACGACCGAACGGTCGGAATTCATTTTAACCGAAGTTAACGGATAATACAATTCAAACGTTCGGTGGAAATTTATTTTATTTTTAAGTTAAGTGAGAAATGACTTAAGTAAAATGGCTTAAGCACGTCAAGAGGGGGTATAAAAAGTAAACAAAACGAGAATAAAAATGCACGAAACACAATGTGGACCACTACGGGTACATAGAATGAATCGAAAAGCTTGGTTCGAGGTACTTACCCGTTGAAGATCGAAGAACGATGAAGAACGTCGAAGAACGGTTGAAACTTTTGCGAAATTCCTCACGGAAACGTTACGGAAACGTTTCGGAAGCGCCTCGGCTTAGATTTTCTTCACGGAAATAATTTTTCCAAGCAAATTCGAAAGAGAGAGAAGTGCCTAAGGGGCTGAACCCCTTCCTTCTTCACTTCCTCCCCTATTTATAGCAAAATAGGGGAGGTGGTTGCCGCCCAGCTCGCCCAGGCGAGCCAGGTTGCTTCCTCCAGAAGCAACAGCCTTCTGGAGGAATATTCTGGAGGGCCCAAGTGGGCCTGGGTGCTATTTGCACCCCCATTTTTACTAAGTACACCCCCCTCTATTTTTTTTGGTGATTCTTTTTCCGTAAAGTTACGGAAACTTACGAATTCCGTAACGATACTTGTTTTCTTTCCGTAATGTTACGGAACCCTGCGGATTACATAATCATCCCCTTTTTGACTTACGGAATGTTACGGAACCTCACTTAATTATGCAACGATGCTTCCATTTGATTTCCGGTGTGACACGGAAACTCACAGATTGTGCATCTATATTTTTTTTGGTTTTCCGGCATGTCCTGGAATTTCACAAATCGCCTAATGATGGGTGTAAAGCACCTCACAAGGACCAAAGAAAGGTCGCATGTCATCAAGCAAAGGTCCCCGGACGAAATTAGGGTATGACAGTTGCCCCTCTTTACTTGTCTTTTATTGGAGATAAAAGGAAAGTAAAGATAAGACACTAATTTCGTTCCTCTCGATTAACGAGAGTCGCGGGTGACCATGACTTGTCGTTCCTAGAATTTCACAAATTGCCTAATGATGGATGCCAAGCACCTCACAAGGACCAAAGAATGGTCGCATGTCATCAAGCAAAGGTCCCCGGACGAAAATCAGTGTATGACACTAATTTCGCTCCTCTCGGTTGACGAGAGTCGCGGGTGACCATGACTTGTCGTTCTTAGAATTTCACAAATTGCCTAATGATGGATGCCAAGCACCTCACAAGGACCAAAGAATGGTCGCATGTCATCAAGCAAAGGTCCCCGGACGAAAATCAGTGTATGACACTAATTTCGCTCCTCTCGGTTGACGAGAGTCGCGGGTGACCATGACTTGTCGTTCCTAGAATTTCACAAATTGCCTAATGATGGATGCCAAGCACCTCACAAGGACCAAAGAATGGTCGCATGTCATCAAGCAAAGGTCCCCGGACGAAAATCAGTGTATGACACTAATTTCGCTCCTCTCGGTTGACGAGAGTCGCGGGTGACCATGAAATTTCCGCATGTAAATGACTTGTTGTTCCCGGAGGAACAAAAGGTGCAGAAGACTGTGTAAGCCTCTGCATGCTATCAAGCGTTCTGTCTTACAGATAGCAAAAGAATGTTTATACGGATAACCACTCGGGCATTTCCGCGTATCATCGGGCCCGCCGCCTCTGGATGATACAAGGGTGCAGAATGACCAAACTTGGTCTCTGTTTGTCATCGGGCCCGCCGCCTCTGGATGACAAAAGGGTGCGGATAACCGTAAGGTATCTCCGCGTATCATCGGGCCCGCCGCCTCTGGATGATACAAGGGTGCAGAATGACCAAACTTGGTCTCTGCTTGTCATCGGGCCCGCCGCCTCTGGATGACAAAAGGGTGCGGATAACCGTAAGGTATCTCCGCGTATCATCGGGCCCGCCGCCTCTGGATGATACAAGGGTGCAGAATGACCAAACTTGGTCTCTGCTTGTCATCGGGCCCGCCGCCTCTGGATGACAAAAGGGTGCGGATAACCGTAAGGTATCTCCGCGTATCATCGGGCCCGCCGCCTCTAGATGATACAAGGGTGCAGAATGACCAAACTTGGTCTCTGCTTGTCATCGGGCCCGCCGCCTCTGGATGACAAAAGGGTGCGGATAACCGTAAGGTATCTCCGCGTATCATCGGGCCCGCCGCCTCTGGATGATACAAGGGTGCAGAATGACCAAACTTGGTCTCTGCTTGTCATCGGGCCCGCTGCCTCTGGATGACAAAAGGGTGCGGATAACCGTAAGGTATCTCCGCGTATCATCGGGCCCGCCGCCTCTGGATGATACAAGGGTGCACGTCACATGAACTCAGGGTCAGCATGACAAAGATTATGGGGCGGCCGACAAAAGCAAGGCTCTTGCTCCTACGTATCCTCCAATGAGGAACTCAGACCTACGTAGTTCTTGATAACTTGTGAGACTTGAAAAAGTCTCGGTGTTTTCTCCACTAAAATGCAAACATGCTTTAGCAAAGAGACAAATATTCCAACTGATTTAGAGCAGCATATGTTTTTTTGAGTGAAAAACAATGCGTCTACCGGGGAAGGAGAGTCTGCTGATGAAATCTCCCATAACCATAAATGAGATTTTGGATGTTAGCATTTCGTTTCTAAATGACCATTTAGAGGAAACACTGGGTTCGACAAAAATAGAAGAAATCCACTCAAAGTGTATCAATCTCGCACAGGTAAGTGTTTCATCCTAATTCCGAACCATAGATATGTCATGACTTGACTTTGCAAATTATTTCCTATCAAATCAAAAATTACATGCGTGATCATGGATCAAATAGGACTTCCCTTGGGAATGGGTTCTTTTGGGGAGTTTTTCGGCTTTTGATTATTTTTTTTTTGCCTTTTCCTTTTCTGTTTTGGTTTTGCGCGAGGCGAACAAGTCACCGACGCACAGGATTTTGGTTGGTAATCAAAGGGAGAAGACCACTTTAGGTCATGGTTTCCTTTTCTTTCTTTTGTTCATTTGATGACAATTCTGTACTGTTCAGATATTGTCTGGTCCAAAGACCTCTCTGCACATTTCTTCTGGTTTCTTTGACCAGGAGCTTCCTTCTTTTTTACTTTCTCCCATTCTTTGGTTGGGAATTTTCTTTCTTTTCTTTTTTCTTTCTCCCACTCTTTGATTGGGAATTTCCTTTCTTTTCTTTTTTCTCTTTCTCCCACTCTTTGATTGGGAATTTCCTTTCCTTCCTTTTTTGCTTCCTCTTTGATTGGGAATTTCCTTTCCTTCCTTTTTTGCTTCCGAGGGTAAGGATTATGGTGAGTCAGGATTTTGGCTCAAGGTTTGTAGAATGGCTAGACATGATACATGTCGGGGTTTGGTTTGGCTCAAGGATAAAAGGGATGCCCCACATTATTTCCATGACACAAATGCAAAAATGATGATTTGGAAACTTTACGCAAAACTGGTCATGCATGCACCTATCCGGACACTCAAGTGTCAAATTTTTATGGTCATGTGATGCTAGGGCTCAGGATTCATTTCCTCTATTTTAAATCAACCCAATGTTTCCAAAATATGTTCTTTTATCAATTTGTGCATTCATCCGAGTCCATTTTGGGCGTCCGGGGAAATTTTCACGGCATTCACCCTTCAGGTGTACACACATTTTTTCTTCAAAAATCGGTTATGAATTTTTTTCAAAGAAAAGTTGGAAATCGTCTCTTTTCAAATGCATGTCGGTTTTTAGCTAGACAGCTTATTTTCTCTTTTTCCACCTTTTTCCTTACTTGCTTTCTTCTTTTCCTTTTTGTTCTCTTTTCCATTTCATTCATTTCATTTTTTTTCTTTTCTATTTTTATTTTTATCATGATTTTTTTGTTTATTTTAAACATATATTTTTTGGACGATGTTCCTAAACGAAGAACTCTACACGGTTCCAGAATTTCAAACATCATCAATAGTAATGATATATAAACACTAACGCAACAATCTAAACAAAAATGTATGCGCTGTACAAATGACAATCGAAACAACAAAAACAAACATTAGTCTCTCAAGTCAAAACAATAACATAGAATAAAAATGACAAAAGAAATATGAAAGAAAACACGAATCTGGGGATCTCCCAGTCACGTATCTCCACTCCCTCCCAAGAAGTCAAGCAAATCGGCCATCTCCTCATCCTCGTGGGCCTCTTCTCCGTCGCCGGGAGCTTCTGGGGGTGCCTCTCCTGCTGGGGCCTCGGGCCAATCTCCGGGCCATGCAACCTCTGCCCTGAACTGGTCTGGAGTAGGGCATGAAAAAGAAGCGAAGCCCTGGCTCTGCATGCTAAGGCTCATCTGGTACAGACAATCATGGGTCTGTACATGTGCTCGGTGGTTGGCCGCCTGCTGGCGGACCAAATGCCGTAAATACTGCTCCATGTCAAATGCCCCAGCCTGGCCAGCCTGATGAGGTGGTGGGGGCGCGCCTGCGGCCTGTGGAGCATCACCCTGAGCCTGTCTCTGGGTACAGTACTTCTCAATAAAAGCCTGGGTGATGGGCGGCCGAATCACCTTGGTAGGTGCAACGGGGACCCCGAACGACTGGCAGAGTCCTGTGATCAGTGCGGGGAATCCCAGGGCCCTGTTGGACTTATCTGGGTCCAAAGGGTGCCTAGTGGGTGTCATACCTGCAAAAATATAGATGGCATCAGCGATCAACTGAGCCACATGGATGCTCATCCGTGTCAGGATGGCGTACACCAACTGACACTTCGGCATGGGAAGGTCGGAATTATGATCGGTGGGCAGGATGTTGCTGAGGAGCAACGTCATCCATATCTGGGTCAGGGTGGTCATGTTGGTGCGCATGATTCGCACCCGCCTCCCTGCAGCAGTCCGGGCAAAATCCTGCCCCGGTATACATAGCAGCTGGGCGATGGCCTCCTCATCGAACCCATCAGACCGGTTCCTCCTCTGGCCATACTCACATTCCTGGCCCTCTTCCAACACCAACGGATATCCTAGGAGTTGGCCGATAGTGTCGGCGTCAAACGGGATCCACTGACCCCTTACCCAGGATCTCATGTCACGCACGCCCTCCTCTGTTGGCCAAGCATTGGCATAAAACTCAAGGACTATTTCTAGATCAAACTTGGCCATGGGAGTAACCAGTGATGCCCACCGCCGGCGCCCTATTTCCTCCTGGAAATCAGTATACTCGTCGTCCCTGAGCTGGACGCGTCGCTCCCGGAGAAACGACCATCCCTTGATGGCCTCGAAGCGCTGCTGGTGTACAGCGCTCCTAAAGCGGTGACTGTCATACTCCGGAGCGGAACTAGTTCCTTCGGCTGCCTTGTCCTTCCTGGACCTCTTTGAGGCAAGCTTCCTCGGGGCCATTTCCTGCGAAGGCAAAAATTTGGAAAGTTAGTTTTACCAGTGGGACACTACTCTTAAAACAAAAATGGCATACAACCTCCTCCCATAAATACAAACATCAATGTAAATTTAGAGCAAGCTTATGCGCATATTTTCCTTACGAACGTTCACTTGCACAAGACATTCTATCAACTAAGAAAAATGCACCCATATACAATCAAGGTAGCTTCATTACCTAGATTATTTACATGTACTTCCAAGGTGTATTTGTTATTTACATCACACACGCCTCCTTGGCTGAATTTACATACATACATACTCAAAGCATTTTGGGGTACCAAAAACTGCACATGCGCTCATCTTGGTATTTCTAATACCCATACATATACAAACTTCACGATGAATCTTGACTACCTACACAATAAGGTGCTACATTTCATGCTTTTTTTTTTCAAGTTTTTGCTACCTAAAGCCACATGAAAATTCAAGCATATTTTCCTTTGCTGACTAAAATTGTATTCAAATTAGAAGGTATATATTTTTTGTAATATGTTTTCTTCACATAACATGCAACATATTTATATATATTTTTTTGTGAGACATTTTGACTACCAAAAATTATATATACATACATCCAAGTATTTTGCTATCATACCCAAAGTGTAAATTGCCAAAGGTATCTTGCTACCTATTCTAAACCTACACATTCATGACGAGCAAAATTCCTAAACATCTAGGCGTAGGAAAAATATTGTAGTGTGGCCCATAGCTGATTGCTGGCCAAAAAGGGTAACTTTACCCAATATGCACCCCCTTTTGTATTCTTTTTGCATAAAATTTTAGTTTCTAGGCCTAGGATATATGTGGGGCAATTACTCTAGCCTTTTTCGGGAATGAATACATATTCCAAAAATAGAAAATATGTACAAACCAAAATGCCCCACGGGTTGTTTCCTTACAAAAGTCACGCGCTAATGCCATTGAGGCATTTCACCGAACACTTGGTGGGCGCGCGTTTAGGCGTCAATAACAAGAGAACGGGGACAATGTGGCATGTCCCATTGTTTCAAAATGCATTATAGGCCCAGGGCCATCCCATACCAACCCCTAATTCAACCTAATCAAGCAAGAAAACAAACCAAAATTGCCCCATATATTTGAGCACACTCCCACAATTTAGAGCACCAAAAGGAGATCAAAATACACCAATGAAAAGCTAGAAAGCTTAGGGATGGAACACTTACTTGTTGGTGATGAACAAAAGCGCAAAACGGAATCAAAAAATGCGAAAAAGGATGACCCTAGGGCTGCAAACTCGTCAATCCCGTGGGTATGGCTTTTGAAAGGGGGGAAAAGAAGTTTTTGAATGTAAAAACGCCCCCCCTTTCGTCATTCTTATAATTTGGTGCAGGGGTGGCTCGCCCAGGCGAGCCCAGCTCGCCCAGGCGAGCTAACCTGCACATTTTTTTTTTTTAGGGGAACCTTAATCATGTCCCCTCCCTTCTCATGGATTAGCATCTTGCCTAACTTGAACTTACTTAGGTTAGAATTAGGTGTTGATTACTTATTCTTACAAATAGTAAAAGAAAGCTGCAAAATACAAAGGATACGGGGTTGCCTCGCAGCGACATTCTCTGCTTGTCTCGCGCAGAGAAGGGGCAACGATCGGTCGGTCGTGACCCCATCCCTACTTGCATCCGTCCTTAAGTACCTGCAAGTAATAAACAACCAGGTATGGCCAATCTTGACCGCGTCATTACCCTACCTTGATTGGTTTCTGCCGCTCACGTTTTGTCTCTACCTCAGAAGGTAGCCCAAGGTGATCCTGCCCCTATTTTACCACAACAATATACATGCGTATGCGTATGCGTATGCATGAATGTTTTTCAAACGCAGCAAATTTAGGGAAAGTTGGTTCAGGTTCAATTCTAATTAAGCGCTTGGGGGATCCCATGAACTGAGCGGAAGGGCTCAGGTGATCACAGATTAACGCAAGGTGTGAAACTAACGTGGGGACTAAAAACCTTGAATCCACGTTCATTTCTTTGAAAGATTGTAACGAGAGATACAACAGACAGGAAATCCCTGGGGGAAATCCAGAAAACGCATAAAGATAAAGAACATGCAGCGACATCCTTAATTGCCCCAGCTTCTAAGCATAATATTGTTTGACGACATCAGAGTTCACGGGTGAAGGTAGCTCTTCGCCATCCATGTTGGTCAGCACCAGGGCTCCTCCGGAAAAAGCCCTCTTCACAACAAAAGGCCCTTCGTAGTTCGGGGCCCATTTCCCTCGATGGTCCTTGACAGCATGGGACATTTTCTTTAGCACAAGGTCTCCCTCATGGAACTTGCGTAAGCGTACTTTCTTGTCGAATGCACTCTTCATTCTTTGCTGGTATAAGCGCCCATGACTCATGGCCATTAAGCGCTTACCCTCAATGAGGTTGAGCTGATCATAGCGTGTTTGAGCCCACTCTGATTCCTTTAATCCGGATTCTGCCAAGATCCTTAATGACGGGACTTCTACCTCAAACGGTAACACAGCCTCCATCCCATATACCAATGAGAACGGCGTTGCCCCAGTTGACGTTCGCACTGAAGTCCGGTAACCGTGTAACGCGAATGGGAGCATCTCGTGCCAATCCTTGTATGACACGGTCATCTTTTGGATAATCTTTTTGATATTCTTATTGGCCGCTTCCACGGCTCCATTCATCTTTGGCCGGTAGGGCGTGGAATTGTGATGCTGGATTTTAAACTCCTCGCACATTTCCGCCATCATCTTATTATTCAGGTTGGTGCCGTTGTCCGTGATAATCTTCCTTGGCAAACCATATCGGCAGATGATCTCTTTCTTAATGAACCTGACCACCACATTCCTCGTGACATTGGTATATGAAGCCGCCTCGACCCACTTGGTGAAATAATCTATCGCTTACGAGGATGAAGCGATGACCATTCGAGGCCTTGGGCTCAATGGCCCCGATGACATCTATTCCCCACATGGAGAAAGGCCAAGGGGCGGACATGACATTCAGAGGATGTGGTGGGGCATTGACATTATCTGCGAATGCTTGACATTTGTGGCACTTCCTCACATGGACACAACAATCACTTTCCATGGTAAGCCAGTAATAACCTGCTCTTATGATCTTCCTGGCCATAGCATGCCCGTTGGCGTGCATTCCAAACGAGCCCTCATGGACTTCTTCGATCATGTGATTTGCCTCCTTGGCATCCACACACCGCAGGAGTGTCATGTCGTGACTTCTTTTATACAGTATGCTTCCGCTCATGAAGAAACCGGCTGCCAACCTCCTCAATGTCCTTTTATCATTGTCGGCAATCTCTGGCGGGTATTCTTTGCTTACGACATATCGCTTGATGTCGAAATACCAAGGCTTTCCGTCCCGTTCCTCTTCCACTTGGCAACAATGTGCGGGTTTGCCACGACACCAAAATTCAATGTAGGGTAGATCCCCGTGCGGTGTTAGCTGGAACATAGACGCCAACGTAGCGAGTGCGTCCGCCATTTGATTTTCCTCGCGGGGAACATGATGGAAGGAGATCTCATCGAAAGTCTTAGCCAATTCCTTGATATAGGCTTTGCAGGGTATCATCTTGGGATCTCTAGTTTCCCATTCCCCTCTCAGCTGATGGATTACCAACGCTGAGTCGCCGTACACCTTGAGTAGTTTGACATTGGAGTCAATTGCTGCCTGGACAGCTAGGCACATGCTTCATATTCGGCCATGTTGTTGGTGCAGTCGAATCCTAGCCTGGCTGTGAAAGGTACACATTGATTGTCCGGAGAGACCAACACGGCCCCAACGCCATGACCTAGAATGTTTGAAGCTCCGTCAAACCATACAGTCCATTTGTCCCGATCTTCGTCCAACTTTTCCTCGAACAAGGCCATGATGTCCTCATCCGGGAACTCCGGATGCATGGGCTGGTAGTCGTTAAGAGGCTGTTGAGCCAAATAATCTGCCAAAGCGCTTCCTTTTATCGCCTTTTGGGTGACGTAGACTATATCAAACTCAGATAGCAAGACTTGCCACCGGGCGATTCGTCCTGTGAGAGCTGGCTTTTCAAAGATGTACTTAACGGGGTCCATTTTGGATATCAACCAGGTAGTATGGCTCAGCATGTACTGCCTTAGGCGATGGGATGCCCATACTAAAGCATAACATGTTCTCTCGAGCAAGGAGTAATTCATCTCACAGGTCGTGAACTTCTTACTTAGGCAGTAAACAGCGCGCTCTTTCTTCCCGGATTCGTCATGTTGCCCCAGCATACACCCCATTGATTCGTCCAAGATTGTCATGTACAAAATAAGAGGCCTTCCCGGTACTGGTGGCATAAGCACGGGAGGATTCATTAGGCACTTTTTGATCCTTCCAAAAGCCTCTTGGCAATCCTCATTCCACCGATCAGTTTGGTTTTTGCGCAAGAGTTTAAACAACGGCTCACAAATGGCGGTGAGCTGCGATATGAATCTGGCAATATAATTCAAGCGCCCCAGGAAACCTCGGACTTGCCTCTCTGTACGGGGTTCTGGCATCTCAAGGATAGCCTTCACTTTTTCGGGATCTACCTCTATCCCTTTCTGGCTTACAATGAAACCAAGCAATTTCCCTGATTTGACCTCGAAGGTACACTTAGCGGGGTTCAACCTTAATTGATATTTCTTAAGCCTTTCGAACAATTTCCGCAGGTTGACAAGGTGTTCTTCCTCGGATTTAGATTTAGCAATTATGTCATCCACGTAGACCTCGATCTCTTGATGCATCATATCATGGAACAAAGCTACCATGGCCCGTTGATAAGTTGCCCCGGCATTCTTGAGTCCAAAGGACATCACCTTGTAACAGAACGTTCCCCACAGGGTGACGAAAGTAGTCTTTTCCATATCCTCGGGCGCCATCTTTATCTGATTGTAACCAGAGAAACCGTCCATGAAGGAAAATAAAGCGAAATTGGCCGTGTTATCTACGAGGATATCGATGTGTGGTAAAGGAAAATTGTCCTTGGGACTGGCCCGATTCAGGTCCCGATAATCTACACACATTCGTACTTTCCCATCTTTTTTAGGAACTGGTACGATGTTGGCAACCCATTCTGGATACCGAGCGACGGCCAGAAATCCAGCGTCAAATTGCTTCTTCACTTCTTCTTTTATCTTCAAGGATGTTTCGGGCTTCATCCTTCTCAGTTTCTGTTTTACCGGGGAACACTCGGGATTTAGAGGTAATCGGTGCTGTACAATGTCAGAACTCAAACCGGGCATATCTTGGTATGACCAAGCAAAGATGTCTTGGTAGTCTTTTAGCAGGATTATTAATTCTTCACGGATAGGTGCGGTAATACCTATACCTATCTTTACTTCCCTCTTTCCACTGCCAATTCCTAAGTCTACTAGCTCTGTTTCTTCTTGATGAGGCCCCGTTTCTTGGTCCTCATGGGCGACCATTCTTTCTAGTTCTGGGGGAAGTCCCACATCCTCATCTCCTTCATCTTCCGTTTGATTCATTTCTCGCTCGAAGTCGATAGGCGGGTCCCAGGTATTAGTACCTTCGGGGGACTCGTCATCGGATCTGCCGTTTCAGAAAAAGAAGTAAACATGCAAATGAATGAGAATGGGTAGAGACCAGGAACAGATGAAGAAAGATCCTTGTATTATAAATTCAAAAACAAAAGACACAAAGCCTTAACAAAAGGAAAAACTCTAAAGCCTAGGCCCAACTATAGAGCTTTTAAAACCGTAAAGGTTTACATTATGCTTGTTGCGTAAATGCCGGGGCGTTCCTCCACTCGCCAATTTCCCAGCTGGAAATCAGGAGGGCATGGTCGTACCAAATCCAAAGTACTCGGAACATCATCTTCGCATATCGCGAACGCTTGACCTTTGTCTCTCGAACCCGCGCTTATAAAGCTTCTACTTATGTGGCAGGGAGGGCTTCCTTCACCTTCTTGTCTCCAACGCGAACTTTGACCACTGTTCTTCCTTCCCGCGATGCTTCTTTTCATGTCCGCCTGAGTGGGCTTATAGCCTAAACCATACTTCCCACGATTTCCTTGGGTATTTATCAGGCTAGTTATGCCGCCGTTGTTTTTGCCTAAACCCATCCCGGGTTCATAACCGTTCCCCAACATAACTCGGGCCATCATTACCGCTGCATCGGACAGACAAGGCTGCCCAAAGAGGGAGTCTACGGAGGAAATGCTGACCACCTCAAAAGACTGGAAAGCAGTTTCTAACGATTCTTCTGCGGCTTCCACATAAGGCATGGAGGATGGGCAGCTTACCAAGATATCTTCCTCGCCTGACACGATGACCAAGTGCCCCTCCACTACGAATTTCAGCTTTTGGTGGAGTGTAGAAGGCACAACTCCCACTGAGTGGATCCACGGGCGCCCCAACAGGCAGCTGTAGGGGGGGTTAATATCCATTATTTGGAAGGTGACTTGACAGGTGTGAGGGCCTATTTGTACTGGGAGATCGATCTCTCCCCTAACCTCTCGGCGAGTGCCGTCGAAGGCCCGAACCACCATTGAACTTGGTTTTAAGTGGGAAGCATTGAATGGTAACTTCTCCAAAGTGCTCTTAGGCATCACGTTTAAACTGGAACCATTATCGATGAGTACCTTGACTACGATATGGTCCATACACTTGACTGATACGTGTAAAGCCTTATTATGCCCTCTACCCTCGGCGGGGATTTCTTCTTCGGCGAAGGCAAGATAGTTGTTGGCAGTGATATTGTTGACCAGCCCTCCGAAACCTTCTACCGAGATATCTTGGGCCACGTGAGCCTCGTTCAGCACTTTTACTAGCAGAGCCCGATGAGGCTCGGAGCTCATAAGTAACTCCAACAGCGAGACCCTAGCCGGGGTTTTGTTGAGCTGTTCGATAACCTTGAATTCGCTCTGCTGAATTATCCGAAGGAACTCGCTGGCTTCCTCTAGCGACACCTCCTTTCTACCATCCTTTTTCTCCGGGGGACCCTTTGCTGGAATATCTTTATTCGAAGCGTGGGGTGCTTCGCCATCTTGTTCCTCCACCACTTTTCCTTTTCCCTTGACGTCGGCGGGTTGGACTGGTAGGTCCGGAGGTGCGAACACACGACCACTACGGGTCACACCACTCAGTCCCGTGATATTTGTTACTTTAGCTGACAGCGAGCTGACGTCAGTGACTTCTTCTTCCTTCTTCCCCGGAGGTGTATATCTCCACGGGACCGCGTGACTATTTTGGTACGGGAAAGGAACAGGTTTGGCTATTAAGGGGTGTCCGGGCTTTTGCGAAGCTGCGCTTTTAGTGAAGTATATCACCAAGGGTTTGGGCTTCGCAATACCGCTCCCCTCCGTAGACTGCATGCATATATGCTGCTCTTCTTTTCCTTCACTGCCGACTTCCAGTCGACCTTGATCTATCATCCGCTGTAACAATTCCTCTACTCCCAAACACGTCTCCATGTCATGCAGCTCGCCGGAGTGTAGCAGACAGGAATCCTCCTTACACCCACTATGGGGAATCACACCTCCTTTTTGTAGGGCCTCAAAGATAAACCTCCTAGGGGTTGCCACATCCCTTAAAGGTTTAGACCTGTGCGGCCTATCGGACTCAACTGCATTAACCGCTCCCCCTCCATGATTGGCGAGCGGGTTGGTTCTCACATTGGGCCGATCCTCTTGGAAAGTCAGCCATCCGGCATCCATTAAATGTTGGACCTTGTATTTAAGGGCCAAGCATTTTTCGACGGAATGCCCCGGGACACCCCCATGGTACTTGCAAGTTGCGTTAGGGTCATACCACTTCGGGAAAGGGGGTTCGAGGACCCTTCCGGGAGTTACCACGGCCAAATGATTGGCGATGAGGGATGGTAGAAGATCTTCGTACGTCATTGGGAGCGGGGTGAATTCCGGCAATGGCCTCGGAGGGAAGTTCCTTGTCGTGTTGGAATTACCGGCCGGTCGAGTCGTGTTCGGAGTCGGAACTTGGGGAGCTTCCCTCTGGGTGGGTGCCTTAGGCTGCACGGGTGTTGAACTAGAGGCGTTCCCAGCATGAGTCGAGAAGCTTGGGTGATGTTGCGCGTACTGATGGGTACAATGAGGTGTTTGCTGGGGTTTGACCCACGCGGGTGTTGAAGAGACGGCATGGGCATCTCCTTCCTTCCTTTTTGCCCGTGTTGCCCCGATTCTTTTGGCATTCGCGTTTGTGGAGGACACGTAATCAAACTTTCCTCTTTTCAATCCAACCTCGATTCTTTCCCCGGCAAACACCAGATCCGCAAAGCTGGATGGCATGTAACCCACTAGCTTCTCATAGTAGAACACTGGCAGAGTGTCTACCATCATGGTGATCATCTCTCTCTCAACCATGGGAGGAGCTACTTGTGCCGCCAAATCCCTCCATCGCTGCGCATATTCTTTAAAGGTTTCACCCTCTTTCTTGAACATATTCTGCAGTTGAGTACGGTCAGGAGCCATATCAGAATTGTACTGATACTGCCTTAGGAAGGCGGTAATCAGATCCTTCCAAGTACGGATACGGGAAGCTTCCAAATTAGTGTACCACACTACCGCAGCTCCGGCCAAGCTATCCTGAAAGAAGTGTATCAACAGCTTTTCATCTTTAGAGTGGGCGCCCATCTTACGGCAGTACATTTTGAGATGGTTTTTGGGACAAGTCGTCCCTTTATACTTGTTGAAGTCCGGCACTTTGAACTTCGGGGGAATAACAACATCGGGTACTAAGCAAAGATCCGTCATGTCTGCAAATGGATAGTCCCCAAATCCTTCCACAACCCTCAATCTTTCCTCAAGGAGATCGAGCTTCCTCCTTTCTTCAGTTGCTGGGGGCGGCCCTTCCGTGGACAAAACTATTGGTGATGCTGCGATGTTGGGTTGAGGCAACGTGCCTGGTGCCGGCCCTTCGGGGATCGGGGGATAGAACTCGACATCCCTTCGAGCATAATCTTGAGGGTCTTTGTGGACTTCATCGGGCTGCTGAGGAGGCTCTCTTTCATGGACGGGAGAAGCAGTGTGGCCCGCATCTTCTTGCAAGACGGGTGGTGAATAGTTGGGCGGCAATCCATAAGGGTAAGTCGCTCGGTTGTATCCCAGGTAAGGGCTGCCATCGTGCCCCAGTGTGTCCCTTCCCCGTCCTACTATGTTTGAGGGAGGATGGTGCGTAGTTGCCAAGAGAGCCGGGTCTGCTTCGGCAGCCGAACTGACAGCGGCAGCGGTGGCCGCGTTCTTCTCTATGAGCTGCTTCATACTTAACATGGCCTCCATCATAGAGGCCATTTGTTCTTTCAGAGCCGACATGTCGGCTTTCATCTGTTCCTGCGTCTCCTCTTGATCACCCATCGTTTTAGATTTGGATCTGGTGCGATAGGGATCCCTTGCGGCGCGTTTAGTTATGGTGTTTTTTCCCTAAAAAACCAAACGTGAGGAGTGGGTAAAGAAAGAAAATGCATGCTAGAGATGAAATGTAGGAGTGATTTGATTTGCACAAGCTTTTTGGAGTAGAAACATGGGACCAACTCATTTTATTTCAAAAAAGAAGTCGTATCCAGTCAAGGTCTGAGAGACCATACAAGTTTCCTAACGATTTCTAATTATGTGGGCCATTATGTCTATCATATGCTGACAATAGCCGAGAAGCCCATGAATCTCTTCGGGGGTGGAGTAGGTGTCTGCCATCGCCTTGGCCTTGGCTAACAAGCGGGGAAGTTCTTGACTCCCGTTCAAGGTAAGAGCAAACCGGTCCATCCACATGGTTGCCTCTTGGTGTAAAGAGTCGATCACCCTTCCTCTAGCCTCTTTTTCCGCATATACTTGAGCATACTCATCCGCGATTCTATGCTCGTGGGCCGTGGCTAGACCTAACTCTTCTTGGTACTTGGCGATGATAGCTAGCATGTTGGTCTCCGTCTCGCATAAATGCTGAGACAAGCTTCTTTTGGACCTTGAACAAGCAATTAACTCCTCTTTCAGAACCATGCTATGTGCTCGCGACTGGTCTCTTTCTTCCCTTCGCAACTTGAGTTCACTATTGCTACCCCATAGAGCTCCACGAAATTTGTTCCGGCCATACTCTTCCTTGCGAGCCCTCTTGGTCTCTTGTTCAAGGGCTCTTGCAGTAATTGCATTCTCTTTCCGTAACCCGGCACACTCCTTCCGAACGTGTGTAGCGGCCAACTTGAACTTCTCCTTGGCAAGTTTTGCCTTTCCTAACTCGCTTTTGAGAGTTTGGACTTCTTCGTCCTCTTCTGGTGCTTCAAAACTCTCTTCGCTGATGACTTTTAACTTGGCGAGCCAATCTAAACCTCGTATATGAACTTTCATCCATTCGTGGTACCCACCAATGATGCCATTACGAATGCCTCTAAGCTCTTGATCTTTCCTTAACGGGGTTTCCCATGCCTTACGGATTCTTTGTATAGTCTTGGAACTTTGTGCGCCGAGATCCCTCACAAGGAAAGGAGACATGCTTTCTTCCGTCGGTGCTCCCCTCATGGGGTACCCTAGTTGTCTTATAGCGAGCACGGGATTGTAGTTAATACAACCCCTCGTTCCTACCAGCGGAATGTTTGGGTATCCTCCACATGAGAAAAGGACTCCTTCTTTTCCTTCCTTCCATCGGGGGAACCAACTGATTGTTCTACCTCCTATCCCGGCCAAGAGCTGGTCCCAATCTATTCTCCTCTTTTCAGTGCACGAGCGATGGCTCAGGAGCGGACATGGATGTCTTGTGTCTTGTCGGAACAAGTGCGAAACCAACCAAACACAGAGGGCGGGTAAGCAACAGATGATCCGTGCGCTACTCTTTTCGCACCTTCGGTCAAATGTGTCCAATAGATCTGCCAAGATAGCTACCACCGGACTTTCCTTGCTATGGTGGTAGGCAAGGAAAGCGTCGATTGCTGCTAGGTCTACCAAACCATCCACGTTTGGAAAGAGGACGACTCCAAAAATTAGCAAAGCTAACACATCCATAAACGGGACCCAGTCTCCTTGATTGGCCATACCCCTCGCCTTGTCTTCTAGGTACCTCTGTGGTAGGCCCGCTATGCCGTTCCGAGTCTGTTTTATGCGGTCCAAACCTCTTGCTAAATCCTTGACCACAGTTGCAATTCTGCTCAAAGAGGGGAGACACCCGGAGGAAAGGTATGGTTTTCTTCCCCCGAGAGGACACCCTAGAATTTCCTCAAATTCTTCAATGGTTGGTACCAATTGGAAGTCTCCGAATGTGAAGCATCTCAAAGGCTGGTCGTAGTATTGGGTAAGTGATACAATGGCTTCTATGGACACCTCTGCTATGGTTAACTCTAAGATCTTTCCGTAAGTCTTGCGGAAGGCTTGCATTTGGAGGGGTTCCATCAACCGCCCTAATTCCTTGATGCTGGTGGTATCTAGGCTTTTGACCTTGACTTGGTAGAACCTCTTGCCGGTTTGATTTGTTCCCATGCTTACTAAAGTGAGACAAAAGCTGGTGCAAATCAAAACTCCGATATCTCATGGGTGGGATGGATGAATGCATGATGGAATGCATATGACACAGATGCAATCTAGGAATGCGGGGGTCCGGGGAATTTGTCCCCTTCTTAGATACGACGTCTAGGGGTAGCAAAATGCCCCAACGCACGTTTTTAAGAAGGCGACACGGACCCTCCGTTGGTTTGTTTACAGTAGGGATCAAGACAGAACCCATATGCAATGCCTATGCAAAAGACACAATGCGGGAATGTACACAGTATGACAATATTTACCGAACATAAGCAAAAGGGTATATGATACTCATGCATGGCAGTGTAAAAAATGGCACGCAGCGTGTTTGCTCCGTGCCCCTATTTAAGGGACCTATAAGGGAAAAAGCTAACTAGGCTTTTAGTAATAACCCCCAAGGTAGTCATATCTCTCTTGATGGTTTCTAGAGGTATCATCCCCTTCGAAGAACATATTGCAGCAGTAGGGACTACTAGCAACAATAAGTTTTCAAAGAGAAAAGCTCTAGATAAGGGTTCACTGTAACCAAGCAAGTCGGAGACCTAGCATGATCACAGATTCACCTCCACTCCTTATGTTCCCATGAACCCGGGTATAGGGCCCTTTTTCATTCACAGTGTGTGCAAATAGTGTTAGTGTTTGTGTGCATCAAATGAATAAATATTTACCTCATGCATACATTCTAAAACGCACTAAAAGCAACAAATAGTTTATATACACAAGAACATAAGACAAATAAAGGGAAACCAACAAAGGAGAAAGTCATGATAAAACATTGCACAAGATTAAATGGCCTAACTCTCTAAAAAACGGTCCCCAGTGGAGTCCACAACTGTCGCAACCTACCCTTCGGCGGGAGGGCGACGCGAGACTCGCGAGATGCGTGTTCCACGAAAGGAATACGCGCGGAGTCGCCACCAACGTTTATTTGAGGAAAAACGTCGGAAAAAACCGGAAAAGACGCGATCTACGAACTTTTAAGTGAAAGGTTCAGGAGTTGTATTTACGCACGGGGAAGGTATTAGCACCCCACACGTCCGTCACAAGGGACGGCAGCCATTAATCAAATGTGCAAACATGACTTTGATTTTTACGTTCCCTTTTATGTCCTTATATCCTTTATACCCTTTTTATATTTTTTCTTTTTTGTGGTCGACAAGGGTGTTTCCTCTTGCTCCTACGTATTCCTCAATTTGCGATGAGGAAATCAGACCTACGTAGTTCTTTCGGAACAAGTGATTCTTTTTACTTAAGAGGTGATCATTTTAAGGCGTTGGACCTTGAAAATGATCCATTTTACTTAATGAGAATTTGAAATGACAAACTTCAAAAACCTATTTTTGTGGACGAGCTTGACTAGGCGAGTTGATTTTAGCCTTAGTTTCACTTTAGTTATTAGTCAATTCGATTAAGAATGAGAAATCCCAAAGAGAAAACGTCCGATTGATTTTCCGCTTTATTTTACTAAAAGATGTTTTTTGATTTATTATATTATTTTTTACCTTTTTTTTTATTTCCAACGTGGTTACGGCACGACCGAACGGACGGAATTCATTTTAACCGAAGTTAACGGATAATACAATTCAAACGTTCGGTGGAAATTTATTTTATTTTTAAGTTAAGTGAGAAATGACTTAAGTAAAATGGCTTAAGCACGTCAAGAGGGGGTATAAAAAGTAAACAAAACGAGAATAAAAATGCACGAAACACAATGTGGACCACTACGGGTACATAGAATGAATCGAAAAGCTTGGTTCGAGGTACTTACCCGTTGAAGATCGAAGAACGATGAAGAACGTCGAAGAACGGTTGAAACTTTTGCGAAATTCCTCACGGAAAACGTTACGGAAACGTTTCGGAAGCGCCTCGGCTTAGATTTTCTTCACGGAAATAATTTTTCCAAGCAAATTCGAAAGAGAGAGAAGTGCCTAAGGGGCTGAACCCCTTCCTTCTTCACTTCCTCCCCTATTTATAGCAAAATAGGGGAGGTGGTTGCCGCCCAGCTCGCCCAGGCGAGCCAGGTTGCTTCCTCCAGAAGCAACAGCCTTCTGGAGGAATATTCTGGAGGGCCCAAGTGGGCCTGGGTGCTATTTGCACCCCCATTTTTACTAAGTACACCCCCCTCTATTTTTTTTGGTGATTCTTTTTCCGTAAAGTTACGGAAACTTACAAATTCCGTAACGATACTTGTTTTCTTTCCCTAATGTTACGGAACCCTGCGGATTACATAATCATCCCCTTTTTGACTTACGGAATGTTACGGAACCTCACTTAATTATGCAACGATGCTTCCATTTGATTTCCGGTGTGACACGGAAACTCACGGATTGTGCATCTATATTTTTTTTGGTTTTCCGGCATGTCCTGGAATTTCACAAATCGCCTAATGATGGGTGTCAAGCACCTCACAAGGACCAAAGAAAGGTCGCATGTCATCAAGCAAAGGTCCCCGGACGAAATTAGGGTATGACACCTGGGTTATGGGGTTGAACCAAGCTCGCGCTTTTACGAAAAGGTTCATCGAGTCAAGTTGAAGTAAGGAAGTAACCATCTTGCAAAAATTGGGGCAAAAGATGGATCGTGTTACATCATTGCTTCGTCTACTGCCAAACACGTTTAAGATTGTTGATATCCTTGTTACTTCCAGCTTCACCTTGACAAAGATGTCATGGACCATGTTGAAAATCTAAATTAATGTCCTGCGTAAAAATTCATAATACTTGAACTGTGCATCATTCGCATACATTCGTGCTTTTCATTGGTTGCATTGTTCATTGCATTCTTTCCGTTAAAAAAAAACATGCTTTACGGTGCCCTCACCGAACTTGTGCTAGAGCTAGAGTAATGGGTGAAGTAGAGGAGGTACAAGAGAAGATGAAGGCCGACATGGAGGCCATGAAAGAGCAAATGGCCATGATGATGGAGGCCTAGATGATCATGAAGAAGATAATGGAAGCCAGTGCGGTTGCAGTTGTCGCTACCAGCACTGTTGCTAAGGTGAACTCGATGCCCCCATCTGATCTCAACCAATGAATCATCCAACCTCAGATATGGTAGGCAAAGATTTAGGAAGTACGCACGACCCCATGATGTGCAAATTCAAAACGAGCATGCCTTCCCGCCACATGGCTTGCCTCCCAACTATACACCACCCAATGTGGCGTACACTCCTAATGAGGATGTCAATAAATGCTCATTGAGAGCCAACAACCTCATCATATACATGTCTCTCAACCCATGGAGGGAGACACATGAAATTCCCCACCACAATCAAGCCGACTTCGGGCCTTGCCTCGGATATGCCACTGAAGGGGAAGCAGTTGTTGGTGTACCCCTACAAAACCCTTTGGATGGCCCTCAGTATCATCCCCAACTACACCTCTTGCATTCCACAACAAGTGAAAACCCTCATGCTATGGCAGAAATGGGAAAGTTGGATCATCTAGAGGAAAGGCTCAGGGTCATTGAAGGAGGTGAAGATTATGCCTTTGCTAACCTAGAAGAGTTGTTCCTAGTACCCAATATCATCACCCCTCCCGAGTTCAAGGTGCTAGACTTTGACAAGTACAAGGGGACTACTTGCCCCGAGAACCATCTAAAGATGTATTGTCGGAAGATGGGGGCATACGCAAAAGATGAGAAATTGCTGATACATTCCTTCCAAGAAAGTCTTACTGGGGGTAGCTGTTACCAGGTACACTAACTTGGAACCTTCCCGAGCCCATGCTTGGAAGGACCTAATGGTTGCCTTCGTTAGGCAGTGTTAGTATAATGGCTTCGGATAGGATGCAATTATTGAACATGTGCAAAAAATGGGGGCACGAATCTTTTAAAAGAATACGCCCAAAGGTGGAGAGACTTGGCAGTTCAAGTGGCACCTCAATGACGAAGAAAAAATGATGACAATCATAGTAGACACATTACCAGTATGAAAAGATGGTGGGCTATACATCTTCAAGCTTTGATGATGTGGTCTTCACCGACGAAAGGATCAAAGTAGGTCTAAAAAGAGGCAAATCTGATCATCATGCTTTGATAAATGCAAAAAAAAACTAGGGCAAATGAAGAGGGTGAGAATGAGGGAGAAGCCCATGCTGTGACTGCCATTCCTATACAACCAAGTTTCCCACCAACCCAACAATGTCATTACTCAGCCAATAACAAACCTTCTCCTTACCCACCGCCCAGTTATCTACAAAGGCCATCCCTAAATCAACCACAAAGTCTGTCTACCGCACTTCCAATGACCAACATCACCTTTAGCACAATCCAAAAACACCAACCAAGAAATGAATTTTGCAGCGAGAAAGCCTGTAGAATTCACCCCAATTCCAGTGTCCTATGCTGACTTACTCCCATATCTACATGATAATTCAATGGTAGCCATAACCCCAACCAAGGTTCATCAACCTCCATTTCTCCGAGAATACGACTCGAACGCAACGTGTGCTTGTCATGGAGAAGCCCCGTGGCATTCCATTGAGCATTGTAGGGGCCTGAAGCGTAAGGTGCAAGGTCTAATTGATGCGGGCTGGCTGAAATTTGAGGAGAATCGCGTGTAAACCCTGACATTGACAAGAGATGCCACACATGGGGCAATTTTGAAAGCTGTTGTTAGATGTCTCTAATGACTCATCAAGATTTTCAACTTTCACCGGAATTGGGTGCAAGCTATTGGTCTATTTACTCCAGCGACCTGTGCTCCTGAGTTTGGACTTCGAAGACCGTTCAATCAGAGATTACTCGTCTTGCACGTTGGTGGGGCTGCCGTAAAACAACAAGTTCAAAACAAATAAGTTTCAAAATAAAAATAAAAAAAATTATTAAAAAAAACGAAGCATTTGATTGACTGTCTTTTCAAGAAGTTCATGTGACCTCATTTTATCATTTCGGAAAGTTTGTCTTTTTAGAGAGAAGTGAGTTATCAAGAATAAGATGTTGGACAAATGACCTCAATTAGCTTAAGAAGGGGGGGGGGTTGAATTAAGATACGAAGATTATTCCCCAATTAAGCTTTCACTCTCTCTTTTCGGATTAACAACGCACACAGGGACAACCCTTCCCTTGTGTTCAAGAATCCCCTACAACAAGAGACCCATGGTCTCTTAATCCATTTTCAGAAATAAGAAGAAGAAAAGAAGAAATCTCTCTTAAAAGAGATAGATTGTACAATGAAGATCAATCAAAATTTCTTATTGAATATGCAAGTGGTTGACCAAGGAATCTTTTTGAGAGGATAAGACAGTTCAGTTCAGAAAAACTCTTAATCTTTTGAGAGGATAAAATTTTTTGGGCAATGAAAACTCCTTTTAAATTCGTGTTTCCAAGTTACCTTTGATGGCCATTCATAAAAGATTTGAATAGATGTGACTCTTGGAAATTATTTTCTGAAAATCCCCTCTGGTAATCGGTTACAAGACTTGTGTAAACGATTACAGGTTTTGAAATTTGAATAAACTATTGGTAATCAATTACCATCCATGTGTAATCAATTACACATTATAAATTTTGAATTCAAATTTCTAGTGACTTTGATAAACATTTTCAGCTGCTGGTAATCGATTACCAGAGAGAAAATCTCAATTTGAAATGATAGAATTCTTTGGTCAAACCTTTTGGTTTTTTCAATTTGGAAACTTCTTCCTAAAGATTATAGAGATCAACTTGATCATATATCTTTATTTTCTTGGATTCTTGTCTTGAATAAAACTTAGAAGCACTTGATCCTTTAGCATCATCAAGACATCAAAACATCTTGCTTCTACATAGGAGTCATTTGACTTAATCCATCAACTGAAAAATCCTTCAAAGAATCGATTGTTTCTTTCATTCTTCCTCACTACGAGGTTGTGAAAACAAGAAAACAATTGGTACCTCTAAGCCTTACACTGGGGCAATGAAAGGAACCATGTAAAAACCTCAAGCGAACCTAGGGGCAGATTAGAAGTTTTCACCCAATAGGTTCCCAGCTACAAGGTCATGACGAAAGATAACAATTGGTACCTCAAAGCCTTACACTAGGGCAATGAGGGGCATCGTGCATGAGCCTCAAGTGAACATAGGGGCAGATCAAAAGTTCTCACCCGTCGATGTTTTTAAACAAGAAAAAAAGGGAGACAAGCCCTGGAATTTCAATAGATTGATTAAACGTCAAACGGCTCCATTGCCGTTACTCCAAAATGGTTAAGTGACTAAATCAAACAGAATATACACTCTGAGGGAGTTCCCGGAGAGATTTGCAAAAGATAGGATAAGGTTGCATGAGTTATCACCTTTTTTTCAAAAGGACAGTCAATCTGTGTTTTCCAAAAAAATTAAATCAACATCAAAATCACAAAATAGGGAAAGAATGTCATGAACATTGTACAACTTTCCATTGCATTGCATTGTTTCATATGAGGTCAGCATTACCAAATTTCACGACAAAGATTGCATGCGTCTGCATCCCTAAAAATCATGTTAACTGCATAGATTTCCTACATCTCGTGTCCAATCTTTTTGGATGACCGGCCCTCTCGATGAGTCGATCTCTTGCTTTCTCATAAAGGTGGACCCTTGGGTACTAGTACCTATCACCTTTGGAGGACTGTATGTCCTCGCCATCAGAGGACTACACATCCTCGCTTGCAGAGGGCTGCACGCCCTCGCCTTTAGAGGGCTACGCGTCCTCATTTTCAGTGTGCTCCATATCCACACCTTAGGAGAATATAAGGTCCTTTGCCCTTAGATGCTTAACCGAGACTTGCGCTCCCGGTTAAGGGGCCAGTAGTTTCCTTTTATCAGTTCCTGGGCCATCCCCTGATATTGGAAGGCGACCAACTGTGCGAGCACATCCAGAGAGGGAGGCTATCACGCATCTACTATGCATACAGGGGCAAGATTTCACCCGTGCCGCTGCAAAAAGACGAGTGCGGATCATGCGCACCAACATGACCACTCTTACATTGATATGGATGACGTCGCTATTTAGCAACATTCTGCCCAGCAACCACAATGCCAATCTCCTCCTGCAGATGTATCAGTTGGTCTGTGCCGTCATGACATAGGTAAGTATGCACATGGCTCAATTGATTTCTAATGTCATCTACTGTTTGCAGGGATCGCGCCCACAAGACACCCAGTGGACCCGGAGAAGTCCAACAGGGCCCTGGGGTTTCCAGCTCTGGTTACGGGCCTCTGTAGTCCTACAGGGTGCCCGTCCCCCCAGCGAGGTCATGCTATCGTGACATAGGTAAGTATGCACGTGCCTTATTTGATTTCTGATGTCATCTATTGTTTGCAGGGATCGTGCCCACAAGACACCCAGTGGACCAGAAGAAGTCCAACAGAGCCCTGAGGTTTCCAGCTCTGATTACGGGCCTCTGTCAGTTCTATGGAGTGCCTGTCGCCCCCAGCAAGGTCATCAGGCCCCCTACTAATCAAACTTTCATCAAGAAGTACTGCGTCCCTAGGTAGGCGCAGGGCGAAACACCACAACAGCCTGGGGATGGCCGGCAGCGAGCAACAGACGCACCGCCATCACCTCTAGAGTTCACCTCAGCTCATCCACAAAAAGGTTAGAGCATTGCTTACGACCCATGGCCGACCAATAGGGGACCAAGTCCAAAGCCAAAGGTAAGCAAAGTACTAGGTCCGTGACCGACAAGCCATCATGCGTCCAGCTCAAGACGTTAAAGAAGCGCTAGTAGGAGGCAACCTAGTACCCTTTAAATTTCTGCTTGTTGTTTGATCACCTTTGTTTCTCAAGTCATTGTAGGACACACCTAGTTACTCATGATCCTAGGAATTTAAATAAAACAAGCACAAGCTCGGAGGGTAGTCATACCTCACAATATATATATATATATATATATATATATATATATATATATATATATGTATGTTTAGGTAGAAAGATACCTTGGATATGCATGTATGTAGCAAAAATACTTCACAAAATATATATATGTATGTTTAGGTAGCAAGATACCTTGGATATGCATGTATGTATCAAAAATATCTCACAAAACATATATATGTATGTTTAGGTAGCAAGATACCTTGGACACGCATGTATGTAGCAAAAATACTTCACAAAATATATATATGTATGTTTAGGTAGCAAGATACCTTGGATATGCATGTATATAGCAAAAATATCTCACAAAATATATGTATGTGTGTTTAGGTAGCAAGATACCTTGGACACGCATGTATGTAGCAAAATACCTCACAAAAATATACGTATGTTTAGGTAGCAAAATACCTCATGAAAAAAAAAAGAGCGAGTGATGTGCCATCATTTTCTTCTATTTTCTAAACCCTTTTTGCACCATTTTAATTATTGATTGGTCTTAATTGTCAATTAATTAGGCAGTTTTATTATTTGGGCTCATTTAGCTAATTTGATGTTTTTAATCTAATTTCAGGAATTAATGAAACATTGGGCTTAATCCGGATTTTGGTTGTGGACTTGAAGAAGGCAAATAAAGCAGCGCTTACCTTAGTTAATTTCTAATTAGGAAATTTCGCAATTTTATTTTATGTTGTTCAGTTTTTATTTCGTTTTGGGCCAGAGTATTGTAATAGGGCCCAGTGACTTTGAGTGACTCTTTTTAAATAGCTGCCTTGGGATTCGTGCAGGGCATTCTATTCTGTTATGCTATTCATTATTCAGAGCTTTGTTTTAGGGTTTTTGTTTTTCTGTTTTGACGCTTCTGAGTTCGTAATGCAATTTTACGTTTTCTGCTTCTAATTACAATTTCGTTCTTGCTTCTTCTTCTACTCTCATTTATGTTTCTGTTCCATTTTACATTTCTGTTCGTTTACGTTTCTGTTCATTTACGTTTCCGTTCATTTACGTTTCTGCTGCTTCATGTTTCAATTGCGTTTTCTGTTTGAATCCATGGAAGGCTAGATTTTCTGGTGTTGTTTCCTTTTGAGGACGAAGCCCAACTCTCTTTGAGGTTTCGCTTGTAATGTGGTTTCCTGGCAGTTCTCCCTTCACCGGTATCCCAAATTCGTGAATATTAATCAGTGCACGCTTCGTGTTCGATTAATTGCCTCTGAGCCTAACTTGCGTTCATGCTTAATGGATGAAGGGCTACTTGTGTATGTGGTGCCTAATCACGTATTGAAAACCCTAAGTTGATTTTCGCTTAGTAAATTGAAATAGGGTTGGATTAAGTGGTTGACTGTTAGGGACGAATTTTCCAACCCAGGATAAGAGAATGGCTTCTGAATCAGAGGAAACAACCCGTTTTTAATATTAGTAGTTTCGTATTCCAGTTTACTTGTTCTGCTCTTTAATCACAAAACAAACAAACCCCCCCAATCGTTACTGTTACTGCAAGTATATTATGAACATTTGGTTTGTCACTGCTCGTTGGGAAACGACCTAGGATCACTTCCTAGTTACTGCATTTTCATGTTTATTTGATTCGGGTACGGCCTCGATCAGCGAGCAAGAAAAGAATAAGAAGAAGAAAAAATAGAAAGAAAAATAATAAAAAAAAATATAATAATAATAAAAAGTTGTCTAGCTAAAAAACAACATGCTTGTGAAAAGAGATAATTTCCAACTTTTCTTTGAAAGATTTTACTGATCTTAACCAGTTTTTGAAAAAAAAATGTGTGTACACATTTGAAGGGTAATTGTTGTGAAAAGTTTGTCGAATGCCCAAAATGGACTCGGATGAATGCATGATTTGATAAAAGAACATAAAAACCTTGATGCTTGAGTGTCCACATGGGTGCATGCATGACCAGTTTTGCATAAAATTTCCTAATCATCATTGTTGCATTTACATCATGGAAATAATGTGGGACATCCCCTTTATCCCCGAACCGCTGGCCAAAACCTGACATATATCATGACCAGCCGTTCTACAAGCCTTGAGCCAAAATCCCAACTTATCATAAACCTTGACCTAGGGTGAGGATGTCAATCCTTGCCCTCGGAAGAAAACAAAAAAAGAGAGAAAAGGAGAAAATTCCTAATCAAAAGAATCGGAAGAAGGCAAAAAGAGAAAATTCCCAATCAGAGAGGGGGAGAAAGAAAAAAGAAAGAGAATTCCCCAATCAAAGAGTGGGAGAAAGCAAAAAAAAGGAAAGAAAATTCTCGATCAAGGATCGGAAGAAAACAGAAGAAACGTCCAGAAAGGTCTTTAGACCAGACAATATCTGAACAATACATAATTGTCACCAAGTAAACAAGAAAAAGGAAACCACGACCTAAAGTGGTCCTCTCCCTTTGATTGCCGACAAAATCCTGTGCGCTAGCGACTTTCTCGCCACGCACTAAACAAAAACAGAAAAGGAAAAGGCAAAAACACTCAAAGCCAAATTCCCCACCTAAAAACCATTCCCAAAATAAGTCCTATTGATCCATGATCACGCATGTAATCTTTGATTTGATAGGAAATGATTTGCAAAATCAAGTCATGACATATATATGGTTAGGAATTAGGATAAAACACTTACCTGTGTGAGATTGATACACTTTGAGTGATTTTCTCCTATTTTTGTTGGACCCGATGTTTCCTCTAAATGGTCGTTTAGAAACGAAATGCTAACATCCAAAATCTCATTTATGGTTACGAGAAATTTTCATCAGCATACTCTCCTTCCCCGATAGACACATCGTTTTTCATAAAAAAAAGAAGCATATGTTGCTCTGATCAGTTGGAATTTTTGTCTCTTTACTAAAGCATGTTCGCATTTTAGTGAAGAAAACACCGAGACTATTTTTAGTCTCACAGTTATCAAGAACTACGTAGGTCTAAGTTCCTTATCACAAATTGAGGATACGTAGGAGCAAAAGCTCTGCTTTTGTCGACCACCCCACCTTTTGTTACCATGACCCAAGAGTCCGGGGGCATGCGGAGCCACATGACCGTGGGATCCCCAAATTCGTATGTTCCATCATTTATCATTTGTATGCTATCTTTTGTTTTATTCCAAAATCGCGTAGAATTTTGCCATTTAGGAACGTCGTCCTAAAAATAAAATAAACCAAAATCATGATAAAAAAGAAAGAAGTGTTGTGAATAAAATGTCTACGTATATAAAGAAAAAGAAAAATGTTTTAAAAGGGAAATGTGTATAGAAGGTTTTTGTGTGTGTAAGTGATGTGTGGAGAGAAATTCTTGTATGTGTGAGCAACGAATGTGTATAAAGAAACTTTTGTATGAACCATAGGTGTGTGTTGGGAAAAACGAAAAAAATCTTTGAACATAAATAGGGTCTTGTATATAGACCGAGTGACGTAAAGAGAAAGAGTTCCAATGCGTGTACAGAAAAAGTTTGTCGTGTATAAGAATGTAGGTGTACAAAAAAGGTTTTCCTCGTAGAGGGCCATAGGTGTATGATTTTGTGAATATAAAAATGAAACAAAAAGGAAAAAGAAAGAAAGACCTCGAAGGTCGACATGTTATAGTTAGGAAGCATAAATCATTCATAAAGAGCAAACGTATCTTCTAGAAACAAGGGACTGACGCTAAGAGTTTATTTTCCGGAATAACCGAGATAAGAATGGATGAATTCATTGAATTGATGAAAGAACATAACTTGGAAACGTTGGGTCTGTTTGTGTAAATTCCCAACCGTAGTATCACAATGCCATAAACGGGATGCTTGAGTGCCCACTTGGCTGTAGCCATGACTAATTTTGCACGTTGTTTTCAAATCATCATTGTCACGCGTGCCTTGTGGAGTAATATGGGAGTTCGGTCCGAGATCGATGCCTTGACACCCAAATTTGTTTTGCCACAGATATCAAGATTGGGTTCCCACGATAAAAGACCCCATTGAAACACAACCTTAGACTTTTTTGAACCTTGGCCTATCAAAAGAATCCTCATCCTTTCCCCCGAAGCAAAGGACAACGGAATCTCCTCAAGGGAGAGCAAATAGAATGCTAAAACCCGATTTCCCAAAGAAAGGAAAGGAAGAAGTGAAAAGAAAGAAAAGGAAGAAATAGAAAGAAAAGAAAAAAAATGAAAACAAAAGGAGAAGAAGGATTCTCGATCAAAGGTCGGGAGAAAGTAAAAAGGAAAAGATCGGAGGAAAACAGAGTAATTCTCGATCAATGAAAGAAAGAGAACAGGAAATCTTCAGACCAAATGAATTGTCGGCAAGATAATTGACTGCCGGCAAAGGAAGACCCATTTTCGGTGTCTCTTCCTTTCGAATCGCTGTTCTCGACTGGCGATATCCCGCCCCACATAAAAGGAAAAGACCAAAACACTCAGCTTTCTCTCCAAAACACTACCCTCGAGAAAATCTCATTGGTCCATGATCGTATTTTTGATCTTTGATTCGATAGGAAATCGTGTGCAAAATAAAGTCATGGTGCAGTTATGGTTTGGGATTAGGGTAAAACACTTGCCTGTGTGAGTTTTTATACGCTATGAGCGATTTATTCCCAATTTCAGCTTAACCCGATGTTTCCCCTGCATGTTCATTTAAAAGCTAAATGTTGACATCCTGCCCTTCATTTTCGGTTACAAGGAAGATTACACTTGGCATGAATATATTGTTTCTCTAAGATATGGTGCTCTCGCGAATGATTTATTTTTTCTTTGCAAAAAGCAGGTTCGCCTTTTTAGGTGGAAAAACCCGGTGGACCGTTCGGTCCTACCAACAAATCTTATTCGGAGACCCATGAATTGATTGCCTAGCGCTGTTCATGCGTCCTCCACCATCGAGTCTGGAGCCCCGCGAATTGATTGCCTAGCGCTGTTCGCCAATTCTCCATTCTCCAATCTTATTCGGAGACCCATGAATTGATTGCCTAACGTTGTTCATGCGTCCCCCACCGTCGAGTCTGGAGCCCCGCGAATTGATTGCCTAGCGCTGTTCGCCAATTCTCCATTCTCCAATCTTATTCGGAGACCCATGAATTGATTGCCTAGCGCTGTTCATGCGTCCTCCACCATCGAGTCTGGAGCCCCGTGAATTGATTGCCTAGCACTGTTCATGCGTCCTCCATGATTGAGTCTGGATCCCCGCGAATTGATTGCCTAGCGCTGTTCGCCAATTCTCCATTCTCCAATCTTTTTCGGAGCCCCATGAATTGATTGCCTAGCACTGTTCATGCGTCCTCCACCATCAAGTCTGGAGCCCCGCGAATTGATTGCCTAGCGCTGTTCGCCAATTCTCCATTCTCCAATCTTATTCGAAGACCCATGAATTGATTGCCTAGCGCTGTTCATGCGTCCTCCACCATCGAGTCTGGAGCCCCGCGAATTGATTGCCTAGCGTTGTTCGCCAATTCTACATTCTCAATCTTATACGGAGACCCATGAATTGATTGCCTAGCACTGTTCATGCGTCCTCCACCATTGAGTCTGGAGCCCCGCGAATTGATTGCCTAGCGCTGTTCGCCAATTCTCCATTCTCCAATCTTATTCGGAGCCCCATGAATTGCGTTTTTGTTCATGCATCCTCCACCCAAAGAGTTTGGAGCTATGCTTCATGATTGACTAGTGAGGACCCTCTAGTGCAATCCTCCATCCTCGCCTTTTTTTCGGAGCCCCATGAATTGCATTTTCGTTCATGCATCCTCCACCCAAAGAGTTTGGAGCTATGCCTCGTGATTGACTAATGAGGACCCTCTAGTGAAATCCTCCATTCTCCAGAGTTTTTCATCGTCAAGGGCGGATCCTCTTGACTGGGAAATGTGATCTTTGTTATTTTCCCGATTGATTCCTTTGCCAAATGTCTATATGTATATTATATTTGTTGTTCTTGTTGTTGTTTGTATTTTGTTTTGTGTTGTGCAGAAAAAAAAAGAAGGAGTAGAGACAAGACTTTGTGTGAAAGGATGATGGTCGGGTCTAAGGTAGAAAAAAGTATGCATATTAAAATAATATGGTTAAACAAAACAAAACAAAAATGTATTGATCACTTAATTAAATGCAACATTGATTGATTCTTGAATAAAAGAGAGTTGGATGCGTGTGGATCGAAACTGAATGGGGATGAGATTGATGTTAATGGTGAACAAGCAAGGTCAGACTCGACTTGCACAGTATTATGAGCACCTCATCATCCAAGAAAGCCAAGCCCTTGAAGGCAAAATCCTTCATAAATGCCTCGCCCGTAATGACAACCAGGTAATTAAACCTTCTCCAATCTCAACTTTCCCTTTCCAAATATACCTCTCTTTTTAATATAATTTTTTTTACACTATTAACTAATTACAAATAATATAACTTTTGAGGCAATCAAATTTTATTATATATGACAAATATATGATCAGATGGCGGTATAATTCTTTTTTTCTCAGTCTGTTCTAATTAAATTCTTTTTCTTTTTTTTTAGATTTTGAATGTTTGCACCTAATTCAAAAGTAGTATGCAAAGATCACCTGGTGTAGGTTAACTACTGGGCTTACTTTTCAAAGAGGCACGTTGTACAAGTATATTAAACTTTCCAGAGAAATGGTTTATTGGTTATTAGTATTTGTTATATCTTCATGCATAGTGCCTAAGGGGATAATGAATAAAATAAAAAAAACAAGTGATGGATTAAAATAATACTGAAAAGATGATAAAGTATGCGTGCACTCTTAAACTTTATTGTAATCACACAAGAATTGCTCCGTTACGTTATCCATTTCTATCACGAGACTTTGTTGTCAGTTTATCACGAGACTTTGTGTCATAGACTAATCACGGAAAGGGCAAGACGGACGAAATCAGTGTCTTATCCTTGCTTTCCTCTTATCTTTGATAAAAGGTAAGTAAAGAGGGGCAACTGTCATACCCTAATTTCATCCGGGGATTATTACTTGATGATATGCAACCTTTGATCGTCCTCTTTGAGATACTTGGCATCCGTGAAATTTCGTAACGTGGCGAAAACCAAAATGAGGTGTTTTTGCACAATCCGTGAGTTTCCGTAACTTCTTCGAAAGCTAAAAAAGAGTAAATAAGTGATCCGTGAGGATTCGTAACATTACGGAAAGAAAATAGGTGTCGTTACAAAATTCGTAAAGTTTCGTAACGTTACGGAAAAAGAATTACCAAAAAGAGTAGAAGGGGGGTGCATTTAGTAAAAAAAGGGGTACAAATAGCAATCAGGCCCACTTGGGCCTTCCAGTTTCTTCCTCCAGAAGGCCGTTGCTTCTGGAGGAAGCAACCTTGCTCGCCTGGGCGAGCTGGGTGGCAAGCTCCTCCCCTATTTTGCTATAAATAGGGGAAGGAGTGAAGAGGAAAGGGGTTCAGCCATCTTGGCACTTCTTATTCTCTCGAAATTGTTGAGGAAAATTGTTTCCGTGAAGAAAATCCAAGCTGAGGCGCTTCCGTAACGTTTCCGTAACTTTTCCGTGAGTAATTACGCGAAGATTTTCAACCGTTCTTCAACATTCATCGTTCGTTCTTCGTTTTCTTCAGTCTTCAACTGGTAAGTACCTCAAACCGAGCTTTTCAATTCATTCTATGTACCTGTGGTGGTCCACATTTTGTTTCATGCATTTTTATTCTCGTTTTCATTTACTTTCCGTACCCCCTTTTCACGTGCGTCAGTCATTTATTTAAGTCATTTATCGCCTAGTCCAAAAATAAAATAAATTTCCACCGATCATTTGATTTGTAATATCCATTAATTTCTGTTAAAAAGAATTCCGACCGTTCGGTCGTGCTGTAACCACGTTGGAAATCAAAAAAGAGGTAAAATAATTTTATAATAATCAAAAAATACCTTTTAGTAAAATAAAGCGAAAAAATCAATCGGACGTTTTCTCTTTGGGATTTCTCATTCTTAATCGATTTGACTAATAACTAAAGTGAAACTAAGGCTAAAATCAACTCGCCTAGTCAAGCTCGTCCACAAAAAAGGTCACTAAATGGGGTTTGAAAGTTTATCATTTCAGTTTTCCTTATCAAGTAAATGGATCATTTTTAAGGTCCAACGCCTTAAAATGATCACCTTTTAAGAAAGAACTACGTAGGTCTGATTTCCTCTTCGATAGAGGGTACGTAGGAGCAAAAGCCCCGCTTTTGTTGACCTCAAAAAATAAAAAGAAATAAAGTTAAGGTAACACAATTTCCACAATTCTAAAAAATAGGTTGTTGTCCTTTGAGACAAACGTGAGAGGTGCTAATACCTTCCTCAAACGTAAATACAACTCCCGAACTTAGAATTTTCATTTTGACCGGTTTCCTTCGGTTTTCCCGACGTTTTCCACAAATAAATGTTGGTGGCGACTCCGTGCATCTTTCCTCCTTTGGAAAGCGCACCTGTGAGCCTCGCCTCGCTCGTCCGCAAAAGGGCATGTTGCGACAAGCTTGGTTTATCTAAGTAGTCATCTGCCCCATCTGATTTGTCAGACTCTGAATGGAGGCTCTTGTCTCTTGCTGAAATTGCATATTCTGGATGGTCATTTGTCTCACTAACTCATCTAAGGAAGGTTCAGGAGGAACCTCAGTTGCTTGTTGTCTTTGTTATGACTATTGTCGTTGCTGCTGATGTATTGGAGGAGGAACATATGGCTTGCTTGGACCAGCAGCATTCTGAAATGGAGGGATAGGTTGTTGTTGTTGTGGAGGACTTGTCCATCTCAGATTTGTATGATTCCTCCAACCTGGATTGTATCTATTGCTTGAGAGGTCATAATTATTCTATTGTTGTTGGTTTTGCTGCTGAGGAGGTCTATTATAAATGTTTTTAGCATAAGCTTCAGGTTTCTCATTGACTCCAGATTGCTGCAAAGAAGGGCAGAGATCTGTATGGTGATCTGCAGAAGAACATAGACCACAGACTCTTGCAACAGGTGTAGATTTCTGATTCATGGCAAGCTGAGTTACTAGGTTGACCAAGGCATCAAGTTTCCCTTCAAACTTTTTATTTTCAGTAGATGAAGATGAATCTGTGGCCACCTCATGGACTCCTCTAAGAACAATAGCATCATTTCTTGCATTGAATTGTTGGGAGTTGGAAGCCATCTTCTCAATCAAATTCCTAGCCTCAGGAGGGGTCATATCACCAAGAGCTCCACCACTGGCAGCATATATCATACTCCTCTCCATATTGCTAAGTCCCTCATAGAAATATTGAAGAAGAAGTTGCTCAGAAATCTGGTGGTGAGGACAGCTTGCACACAATTTCTTAAATCTTTCCCAATACTCATACAAGCTCTCTCCACTAAGTTGCCTGATGCCTGAAATGTCTTTTTTGATGGCAGTGGTCCTAGATGCAGGGAAGAATTTCTCCAAGAACACCCTCTTAAGGTCATCCCAGCTGTCATACCCTAATTTCGTTCGGGGACCATTTGTTTGGTGGAATGCAACCTTCGCTTGACCACTTCGAGGTACTTAACACTCATCGTTAGGCAACACGTGAAGTTCCGCAACATGCCGGAAGTCGAAAGGAAGCATTGTTGCGCAATCCGTAAAGTTCCACAACATTCCAGAAGTCAAAGACGGGATTTTTGCATAATCCGTAAAGTTTCACGACATTACGGAAAGAAAACAAGTGTCGTTACGTAATCCGTAAAGTTCTGTAACGTTACGAAACAAAGAATCATCAAAAAAGGTAAAAGGGGGTGTATTTAGTAAAAACGGGTGTGCAAATAGCAACCATGCCCACATTGGCCTTCCAGGGTGTTCCAAAAGAAAGTGGTGCCTTCTGGTGGAAGCAACCATACCACCTACCTCTTTTCCCCTATAAATAGGGAAAAGAGGGCAGAGTAATTTCGTTCAACCCTTCTAATATTTAGAATTTTCTTGATATTAGTAAGAAAAATTGTTTCCATGAAGAAAATCCAAGCCAAGACGCTTCCGTAACGCTTCCGAGACGTTTCTGTAAGCGATTTCGTGAAGATTTTCCACCGTTCTTCATCGTTCTTCGTCGTTTTTCGATCTTCAACCGGTAACTTCCCGAAATCGAACCTTTCAATTCATTCTATGTGCCCTTAGTGATCCCCAATTGTTTCGTATGCTTTTATTTTTATTTCGTTCGCTTTCCGTGCCCCCTTTTGACGTGCATTAACCAATTATTTAAGCCGTTTTCTCGCCTAATCAATAATAACAATGAATTTCTACCGATCATTTGAGTTGTAATAACTTTTAATCTCTGTTAGAATAAAATCCAACCGATCTTTCGCGCTTTAACCACGTTTAAAACCAAAAGAGGCACTACACTTCGAGGTACTTCACGCCCTCGCCTTTAGAGGACTACACGTCCTCACCTTCAGAGGACTAGACGCCAACGCCTTCAGGGGACTACACGTCCTCACCTTTAGAGGGCTACACGCCCTCGCTTTCAAACGGCTACATGCCCTCGCCTTTAAAGGACTAGACATCCTCGCCTTCAGAGGGTTACACGTCCTCGCCTTCAGAGGACTACACGTCCTCGCCTTCAGAGGGCTACACGCCCTCCCCATCAGAGGGCTACACGTCCTCACCTTCAGAGGACTACACGTCCTCGCCTTCAAAGGGTTGCCCGCCCTCGCCTTCAGAGGACTACACGTCCTCGCCTTCAGAGGACTACACGTCCTCCCCATCAGAGAACTGCACGTCCTCGCCATCAGAGGACTACACATCCTCGCCTTTAGAGGACTTCACGTCGTCACCTTCAAAGGGCTACACACCTTCGCCTTCGAAGGGCTACACGCCCTCACCTTCAAAGGGCTACACGTCCTTGCCTTTAGAGGACTACACGTCCTCGCCTTCAGAGGGCTGCAAGACCTCACCTTTAGAGGACTACACGTCCTCACCTTAAGAGGACTACACGCCCTTGCCTTCAGAGGACTAGACGTCCTCACCTTTAGAGGGCTACTCGCCCTAACCTTCAAAGGGCTACATGTCTTCGCCTTCAGAGGAGTACACATCGTCGCTTCAGAGGGATAGACGCCCTTGCCTTCAGAGGGCTACACGTCCTCATTTTCAGAGGGCTACTTGCCCTCACCATCAGAGGGCTACACGTCCTCACGTTCAGAGAACTACACGTCCTCACCTTCAAAGGGCTGCACGCCCTTGCCTTTATTGGACTACACGTCCACGCCTTCAGAGGACTACACGTCCTCGCCTTCAGAGGACTACACGTCCTCCCTATCAGGGAACTGCACGTCCTCGCCATCAGAGGACTACACGCCCTCGCCTACAGAGGACTACACGTCCTTGCCTTCATAGGGCTGCACGCCCTCACCCTCAAAGGACTACACGTCCTCGCCTTCTGAGGACTACACCTCCTCACCTTCAGAGGACTACACATCCTCACCTTCCGACGGCTACACGCCCTTGCCTTCAGAGGACAACACGTCCTCACATTCAGAGGACTACACGCCCTTGCCTTCAGAGGACTAGACGTCCTCACCTTTAGAGGGCTCCACGCCCTCACCTTCAAAGGGCTACATGCCCTCGCCTTCAGAGGACTACACATCGTCGCTTCAGAGGGATACACGCCCTCGCCTTCAGAGGACTGCACGTCCTCACCTTTAGAGGGCTACTTGCCCTAACCATCAGAGGGCTACACGTCCTCACCTTCAGAGGGCTACACGTCCTCGCCTTCATAGGGCTGCACGCCCTCGCCTTTAGAGGACTACACGTCCACGCCTTCAGAGGACTACACGTCCTCGCCTTTAGAGGACTACACGTCCTCACCTTTAGAGGGCTACTTGCCCTCACCATCAGAGGGCTACACGTCCTCATGTTCTGAGGATTACACGTCCTCATGTTCAGAGGACTACACGTCCTCGCCTTCATAGGGCTGCACGCCCTCGCCCTCAGAGGACTACACGTCCACGCCTTCAGAGGACTACGCCTCATCGCCTTCAGAGGACTACACGTCCTCCCCATCAGAGAACTGCACGTCCTCGCCATCAGAGGACTACACGCCCTCGCCTACAGAGGACTACACGTCCTCACCTTCATAGGGCTGCACACCCTCGCCCTCAAAGGACTACACGTCCTCGCCTTCTGAGGACTACACCTCCTCACCTTCAGAGGACTACACATCCTCACCTTCCGACGGCTACACGCCCTTGCCTTCAGAGGACTACACGTCCTCACATTCAGAGGACTACACGCCCTTGCCTTCATAGGACTAGACGTCCTCACCTTTAGAGGGCTCCACGCCCTCACCTTCAAAGGGCTACATGCCCTCGCCTTCAGAGGACTACACATCGTCGCTTCAGAGGGATACACGCCCTCGCCTTCAGAGGACTGCACGTCCTCACCTTTAGAGGGCTACTTGCCCTAACCATCAGAGGGCTACACGTCCTCACCTTCAGAGGGCTACACGTCCTCGCCTTCATAGGGCTGCACGCCCTCGTCTTTAGAGGACTACACGTCCACGCCTTCAGAGGACTACACGTCCTCGCCTTTAGAGGACTACACGTCCACGCCTTCAGAGGACTACACGTCCTCACCTTTAGAGGGCTACTTGCCCTCACCATCAGAGGGCTACACGTCCTCATGTTCAGAGGACTACACGTCCTCGCCTTTATAGGGCTGCACGCCCTCGCCCTCAGAGGACTACACGTTCACGCCTTCAGAGGACTACGCCTCCTCGCCTTCAGAGGACTACACGTCCTCCCCATCAGAGAACTGCACGTCCTCGCCATCAGAGAACTACACGCCCTCGCCTACAGAGGACTACACGTCCTCGCATTCATAGGGCTGCACACCCTCGCCCTCAAAGGACTACACGTCCTCGCCTTCTGAGGACTACACCTCCTCACCTTCACAGGACTACACATCCTCACCTTCCGACGGCTACACGCCCTTGCCTTCAGAGGACTACACGTCCTCACATTAAGAGGACTACACGCCTTTGCCTTCAGAGGACTAAACGTCCTCACCTTTAGAGGGCTCCACGCCCTCACCTTCAAAGGGCTAAATGCCCTCGCCTTCAGAGGACTACACATCGTCGCTTCAGAGGGATACACTCCCTCGCCTTCAGAGGACTGCACGTCCTCACCTTTAGAGGGCTACTTGCCCTAACCATCAGAGGGCTACTTGCCCTAACCATCAGAGGGCTACACGTCCTCACCTTCAGAGGGCTACACGTCCTCGCCTTCATAGGGCTGCACGCCCTCGCCTTTAGAGGACTACACGTCCACGCCTTCAGAGGACTACACGTCCTCGCCTTTAGAGGACTACACGTCCTCACCTTCAGAGGGCTACTTGCCCTCACCATCAGAGGGCTACACGTCCTCATGTTCAGAGGACTACACGTCCTCGCCTTCATAGGGCTGCACGCCCTCGCCCTCAGAGGACTACACGTCCACGCCTTCAGAGGACTACGCCTCCTCGCCTTCAGAGGACTACACGTCCTCCCCATCAGAGAACTGCACGTCCTCGCCATCAGAGAACTACACGCCCTCGCCTACAGAGGACTACACGTCCTCGCATTCATAGGGCTGCACGCCCTCGCCCTCAAAGGACTACACGTCCTCGCCTTCTGAGGACTACACCTCCTCACCTTCAGAGGACTACACATCCTCACCCTCCGACGGCTACACGCCCTTGCCTTCAGAGGACTACACGTCCTCACATTCAGAGGACCACACGCCCTTGCCTTCAGAGGACTAGACGTCCTCACCTTTAGAGGGCTCCACGCCCTCACCTTCAAAGGGCTACATGCCCTCGCCTTCAGAGGACTACACATCGTCGCTTCAGAGGGATACACGCCCTCGCCTTCAGAGGACTGCACGTCCTCACCTTTAGAGGGCTACTTGCCCTAACCATCAGAGGGCTACACGTCCTCACCTTCAGAGGGCTACACGTCCTCGCCTTCATAGGGCTGCACGCCCTCGCCTTTAGAGGACTTCACGTCCACGCCTTCAGAGGACTACACGTCCTCGCCTTTAGAGGACTACACGTCCTCACCTTCAGAGGGCTACTTGCCCTCACCATCAGAGGGATACACGTCCTCATGTTCAGAGGACTACACGTCCTCGCCTTCATAGGGCTGCACGCCCTCGCCCTCAGAGGACTACACGTCCACGCCTTCAGAGGACTACGCCTCCTCGCCTTCAGAGGACTACACGTCCTCCCCATCAGAGAACTGCACGTCCTCGCCATCAGAGGACTACACGCCCTCGCCTACAGAGGACTACACGTCCTCGCCTTCATAGGGCTGCACGCCCTCGCCCTCAAAGGACTACACGTCCTCGCCTTCTGAGGACTACACCTCCTCACCTTCAGAGGACTACACATCCTCACCTTCCGAGGGCTACACGCCATCGCCTTCATAGGACTACACCTCCTCACCTTCAGAGGACTACACGCCCTTGCCTTCAGAGGACTAGACGTCCTCACCTTTAGAGGGCTCCACGCCCTCACCTTCAAAGGGCTACATGCCCTCGCCTTCAGAGGACTACACATCGTCGCTTCAGAGGGATTCACGCCCACGCCTTCAGAGGATTGCACGTCCTCACCTTTAGAGGGCTACTTGCCCTCACCATCAGAGGGCTACACGTCCTCAGCTTCAGAGGGCTACACGTCCTCGCCTTCATAGGGCTGCACGCCCTCGCCTTTAGAGGACTACACGTCCACGCCTTCAGAGGACTACACGTCCTCGCCTTTAGAGGACTACACGTCCTCGCCTTCAGAGGGCTACTTGCCCTCACCATCAGAGGGCTACACGTCCTCATGTTCAGAGGACTACACGTCCACGCCTTCATAGGGCTGCACGCCCTCGCCCTCAGAGGACTACACGTCCTCGCCTTTAGAGGACTACGCCTCCTCACCTTCAGAAGACTACACATCCTCACCTTTCGAGGGCTACACGCCCTCGCCTTCAGAAGACTACACGTCCTCACCTTCAGAGGACTACACACCCTTGCCTTCAGAGGACTAGACATCCTCACCTTTAGAGGGCTATACGCCCTCTCCTTCAAAGGGCTTCATGCCCTCGCCTTTAGAGGACTCCACATCGTCGCTTCAGAGGGATACACGCCCTCGCCTTCAGAGGACTGCACGTCCTCACCTTTAGAGGGCTTCTTGCCCTCACCATCAGAGGGCTACACGTCCTCACTTTCAGAGGACTACACGTCCTCGCCTTCTCAGGGCTGCATGCCCTCGCCTTCAGAGGACTACACATCCTCGCCTTCAAAGGACTACACGTCCTCGCCTTTTGAGGACTACACGTCCTCGCCTTTTGAGGACTACACATCCTCACCTTCCGAGGGCTACACGCCCTCGCCTTCATAGGACTACACGTCCTCACCTTCAGAGGACTACACGCCCTTGCCTTCAGAGGACTAGACGTCCTCACCTTTAGAGGGCTCCATGTCGTCACCTTCAAAGGGCTACATGCCCTCGCCTTCAGAGGACTACACATCGTCGCTTCAGAGGGATTCACGCCCACGCCTTCAGAGGATTGCACGTCCTCACCTTTAGAGGGCTACTTGCCCTCACCATCAGAGGGCTACACGTCCTCAGCTTCAGAAGACTACACGTCCACACTTTCAGAGGGCTACACGCACTCGCCTTCAGAGGGCTACACACCCTCGCCTTCAGAGGGTTACACGTCCTCACCATCAGAGGGCTACACGTCCTCACCTTTAGAGGACTACACGACCTCTCCTTCAGAGGGCTGCACGCCCTCGCCTTCAGAGGACTACACGTCCTCGCCTTCATAGGGTTGCACGCCCTCGCCGTCAGAGGACTACACCTCCTCACCTTCAGAGGACTACACATCCTCACCTTCCGAGGGCTACACACCCTCGCCTTCAGAGGACTACACGTCCTCACCTTCAGAGGACTACATGCCCTTGCCTTTAGAGGACTAGACGTCCTCACCTTTAGAGGGCTCCACGCCCTCACCTTCAAAGGGCTACATTCCCTCGCCTTCAGAGGACTACACATAGTCGCTTTAGAGGGATACATGCCCTCGCCTTCAGAGGACTACACGTCCTCACCTTTAGAGGGCTACTTGCCCTCACCATCAGAGGGCTACACGTCCTCACGTTTAGAGGACTACACGTACTCGCTTTCATACGGCTGCACGCCCTCGCCCTCAGAGGACAACACGTCCTCGCCTTCAAATGGACTACACATCCTCACCTTCAGAGGACTACACATCCTCACCTTCCGAGGGCTACATGCCTTCGCCTTCAGAGGACTACACTTCCTCACCTTCAGAGGACTACACGCCCTTGCCTTTAGAGGACTAGACGTCCTCACCTTTAGAGGGCTACACGCCCTCACCTTCAAAGGGCTTCATGCCCTCGCCTTTAGAGGACTACACATCGTCGCTTCAGAGGGATACACGCCCTCACCTTCAGTGGACTGCACGTCCTCACCTTCAGAGGGCTACTTGCCCTCACCATCAGAGGGCTACACGTCCTCACCTTCAGAGGACTACACGTCCTCGCCTTCACAGGGCTGCATGCCCTCGCATTCAGAGGACTACACGTCCTCGCCTTCAAAGGACTACACGTCCTCGCCTTCAAAGGACTACACGTCCTCGCCTTTAGAGGAAAACACGTCCTCGCCTTCAGAGGGCTACATGCCCGCACCATCAGAGGCCTACACGCCCTCAACTTCAGAGGACTACACGTCCACACTTTCAGAGGGCTACACGCACTCGCCTTCAGAGGGCTACACGCCCTCGCCTTCAGAGGGTTACACGTCCTCACCATCAGAGGGCTACACATCCTCACCTTTAGATGACTACACGTCCTCGCCTTCAGAGGGCTGTACATCCTCGCCTTCATAGGGGTGCGTGCCCTCGCCCTCAGAGGACTACACGTCCTCACCTTAAGAGGACTACACCTCCTCACCTTAAGAGGACTACACATCCTCACTTTCCAAGGGCTACACACCCTCGCCTTCAGAGGACTAAACGTCCTCACCTTCAGAGGACTACATGCCCTTGCCTTCAGAGGACTAGACATCCTCACCTTTAGAGGGCTCCACGCCCTCACCTTCAAAGGGCTACATGCCCTCGCCTTCAGAGGACTACACATAGTCGCTTCAGAGGGATACACGCCCTCGCCTTCAGAGGACTACACGTCCTCACCTTCAGAGGGCTACTTGCCCTCACCATTAGAGGGCTACACGTCCTCACATTTAGAGGGCTACACGTCCTCGCCTTCATAGGGCTGCACGCCCTCGCCCTCAGAGGACTACACGTCCTCGCCTTCAGAGGACTACACCTCCTCACCTTCAGAGGATTACACATCCTCACCTTCCGACGGCTACACGCCCTCGCCTTCAGAGGACTACACATCCTCACCTTCAAAGGACTACAGGCCCTTGCCTTCAGAGGACTTGACGACCTCACCTTTAGAGGGCTACACGCCCTCGCCTTCAAAGGGCTACATGCCCTCGCCTTTAGAGGACTACACATCCTCACCTTTAGAGGGCTACATGCCCTCGCCTTCAGAGGACTACACGTCCTCAGCATCAGAGGGCTGCATGTCCTCACCTTTGGAGGACTACACACCCTCGCCTTTAGAGGACTACACGTCCTCACCTTTAGAGGGCTACACGCCCTCGCGTTCAGAAGACTACACGTCGTCACCTTCAGAGGGCTACACGCCCTCGCCTTTAGTGTACTACATGTCCTCACCTATAGAAGACTACATGCCCTCGCCTTCAGAGGACTACACATCCTCACCTTCAGAGGGCTACACGCCCTCACCTTCAGAGGACTACACGTCCTCGTCTTCAGAGGACTACACGTGCTCACCTTCAGAGGACTACACGTCCTCACCTTCAGAGGGTTGCACACCCTCGCCTTCAGAAGGTTGCTCGTCCTCAACTTCAGAGGGATACACGTCCTCACCTTTTGAGGGCTATGCGTCCTCACTTTAAGTGGGCTCCATATCCACACCTTAAGAGAATTTAAGGTCCTCTGCCCTTGATGCTTAACCGAGACTTGTGCTCCCTGTTAAGGGGCTACTAGTTTCCTTTTATCAGTTCCTTTTCCTGGGCCACCCCCTGATATTGGAGGGCGACAAAATATGCAAGCACAACCAAAGAGGGAGGCTATCATGCAGCTACTATGCATACTGGGGCAAGATTTCACCCGTGCCGCTGCAAAGAGACGAGTGCGGGTCATGGGCACCAACATGACCACTCTTACATAGATATGGATGACGTTGCTACTTAGCAACATTCTGCCCAGCAACCGCAATGCCGATCTCCCCCTGCGGAAGTATCAGTTGGTCTGTGCCGTCCCGACATAGGTAAGTATGCACTTTTCTCAACTGATTTCTGATGTCATCTATTTGCAGGGATCACGCCCGCAAGACACCCAGTGGACTCGAAGAAATCCAACAAGGTCCTGGGGTTTCCAGCTTTGGTTATGGGCCTCTGTCAGTCCTATAGAGTGCTCGTCCCCTCCAGCAAGGTCACGCCATCGTGACATAGGTAAGTATGCACATCGCTCAATTGATTTCTCATGTCATCTACTGTCTGCAGGGATCGCGTTCGCAAGACACCCAGCGGACCCAGAGAAGTCCAACAGGGTCCTGGGGTTCCAACTCTGATTACAGGCCTCTATCAGTTCTACGGAGTGTCCATCGCCCCCAGCAGGGTCATCAGGCCCCTATTAACAGGGCTTTCATCGAGAAGTATTGCGCCCCCAGGCAGGCGCAGGGCGAGGCATCATAGTAGCAGGCAACAGGCGCACCGCCACCACCCCTAGAGTTCACCTTAGCTCATCCACAAAAGGGTTAGAGTGTTGCCTACGACACATGGCCGACCAATAGGCGACCAAGTCCAAAGCCAAAGGTAAGTAAAGTACTAGGTCCGTGACCGACATGTCATCAAGCGTCCAGCTCAAGACGTTAAAGAAGCGTTACTAGGAGGCAACCTAGTAACTTTTAAATCTATGCTTGTTATTTGATCACCTTTGTTTCTCAAGTCATAGTAGGACAAACCTAGTTGCTCATGATCCTAGGAATTTAAATAAAACAAGCACAAGCTCAGAAGGTAGCCATACCTCACAAAATATATGTATGTGGTTTAGGTAGTGAAAATACCTTATATATGCATGTATGTAATTTAGATAGCAAACAAATACCTCACAAAATATATATATGTATGTTTAGGTAGCAAGATACCTTGGATATGCATGTATATAGCAAAAATACCTCACAAACCATATATATGCGTGTTTAGGTAGCAAGATACCTTGGATATGCATGTATATAGCAAAAATACCTCAAAAAAATATACACATGTTTAGGTAGCAAAATACCTCATGAAAGAAAAAAAAAACCAAAAACAAACAAGAACAAAACTATATCTTTCGGCTGAAAAGCCAGCATGCTTTTGAAAAGAAATAACTTCCAGCTTTTCTTTGAAAAAGATTCACTGATCATAACCAGCTTTCGAAAAAAAGATGTGTATGCACCTGAAGGGTGAAGGCTGTGAAAATGTTCCCGAACACCCAAAATGGACTCAGATGAATGCATAAATTGATAAAGGAGCATATTTTGGAAATATTGGGTTGACTTAAGTAATGAAAATGAATCCTGAGCCCTAGTGTCACATGACCATAAAAAACTTGATGCTTGAGTGTCCACATGGGTTCATGCATGACCAGTTTTGCGTAAAATTTCCTAATCATCATTGTTGCATGTGTGTCATGGAAAAAATGTGGGACATTCCCTTTATCCCTGAACCGCTGGCCAAACCAACACCCAAACATATATCATGTCCAGCCATTCTACAAGCCTTGAGTCAAGATCCCAACTCACTATAAACCTCGACCCAGAGTGAGAATGTCCATCCTCGCCCTCGGAAGAAAACAAGAAAAGAAAAAGGAGAAAATTCCCGATCAAAAAATTGGAAGAAAGCAAAAGGAGAAAATTCCCATTCAAAGATTGGAAGAAAGCAAAAAAAAAAGAAAGGAAAATTCCCGATCAAAGATCGGAAGAAAACAAAAGAAATATGCAGAAAGGTTTTTGGACCAGACAATATCTGAACAATACATAATTGTCACCAAGTAAACAAGAAAAGAAAGGAAACCACGACCTAAAGTGGTCCTCTCCCTTTAATTGCCAACCAAAATCCAGTGCGTCGGTGACTTGTTCGCCTCACACTAAACAAAAACAAAAAAGGAAAAGGCCAAAAACACTCAAAGCCAAATTTCCCACCAAAAAACCATTCCCAAGAAGAAGTCCTATTGATCCATGATCACGCATGTAATCTTTGATTTGATAGGAAAGGATTTGCAAAATCAAGTCATGACATATCTATGGTTCGGAATTAGGATGAAACACTTACCTGTGTGAGATTGATACACTTTGAGTGATTTTCTTCTATTTTTGTTGGACCCATTATTTCCTCTAAATGGTCATTTAGAAACGAAATGCTAACATCCAAAATCTCATTTATGGTTATGAGAAAATTTCATCAGCATACTCTCCTTCCCCAATAGACACATTGTTTTTCATCAACAAAAAATCATATGTTACTCTGATCAGTTGGAAGTTTTGTTTCTTTACTAAAGCATGTTCGCATTTTTGTTAAAAAACACCGAGATTATTTTAGTCTCACAGTTATCAAGAACTACGTAAGTCTGAGTTCCTCATCACAAATTGAGGATACGTAGGAGCAAGAGCCTCGCTTTTGTCGGCTGCCCCACAATCTTTGTCAATACTAACCCGTGAAGTTAGGGGGCAGGCGAAAATACCCAAGTGGTTATCCGTATAAACATTCTTTTGCTATCCATAGAACCCAAATCATGATAGCATGCAGAGACTAACATCGTCTTCTGCACCCTTTGTCAATCGCGGTCCGAGCTCGTTGACGCGCAGAGACTAACGTCGTCTTCTGCACCCTTTGTCAATCATGGTCTGAGCCCGTTGACACACAGAGACTAATGTCATCTTCTGCACCCTTTGTTAATCACGGTTCGAGCCCGTTGACACGCGGAGATTTACGTCGTCTACCGTGCACCATCAATCTCTATCAATACTAACCCGTGAAGTTAAGGGGCAGGCGGAAATACACGAGTGGTTATCCATATAAATATTCTTTTGCTATCCACCAGACCCAGAGCACGATAGCATGCAGAGACTAACGTCGTCTTCTGCATCCTTTGTTAATCTCGGTCCGAGCCCGTTGACACGTGGAGATTTACGTCGTCTACCGCGCATCATCAATCTCTGTCAATACTAACCCGTGAAGTTAGGGGGCAGGCGGAAATACCCAAGTCAGGTGACATGTCGGGTTACCTTATGGTTACTCGCACCTTTCGTCAACCAGGGGCAAACGAGTTCGTTGACGCGTAGAGACTAACATCCTCTCTTGCACCTTCTGTCGTCCTGACCCGTGAAGTCAAGTGACATGCGTGGTTACCTTATGGTTACCCGCACCTTTCGTCAACCAGGGGAAAACGAGCCCGTTGACGCGAAGAGACTAACATCGTCTTCTACACCTTTTGTCATCCAGGGACGGCGAGTCAGGTGGCAGGCGGAGATACCTTATGGTCATCCGCGCCTTTCGTCAACCAAGGGGAATGAATTTGATGGTATTAGGATGATGGTCGTTCGGTGCTGATCATTTTCAAAATTTTTGCAGGTTTTTACTCTCGTCGTCCGGAAACATTCAAGCCCAACGACGCGTGAGATTCTTCTCTGCTGGCCAGGGACGATCGAGTGCAATAGCGAAAGGAAGTGTCGTGGTTGTCCAACTTTGTCAGTTTCAAGACACTGAAGTTTGTTGACGATTCTAATGCCTTTTCTTTTCTTTCTGAATGGCAGGTTCCGCTGGCAGGGATATTGATCGGCCGAATGACGTTCCGCTTGAACGAAATTAGTGTCTTCTCTTTACTTCGCTTTTATCTCCAATAAAAGATAAGTAAAGAGGAGCAACTATCATACCCTAATTTTGTCCGGGGACCATTTGTTTGGTGGCATGCAACCTTCACTTGACCGCTTTGAGGTACTTAACACTCATCGTTAGGCAATCCGTGAAGTTCCACAACATGTCGGAAGTCGAAAGGAAGCATTGTTGCGCAATCTGTGAGGTTCCGCAACTTCCAGAAGTCAAAGAGGGGATTGTTGCGTAATCCGTAAAGTTTCGCGACATTATGGAAAGAAAACAAGTGTCGTTACGTAATCCGTAAAGTTCTGTAACGTTACGAAAAAAAGAATCAGCAAAAAAGGCAAAAGGGGGTGTATTTAGTTAAAAGGGGTGTGCAAATAGCAACCAAGCCCACTTGGGCCTTCCAGGGTGTTCCAACAGAAGGCGGTGCCTTCTGGTGAAAGCAACCCAGCTCGCCCAGGCGAGCTGGGCGGCAACCACCTCCCTCTTTTCCCCTATAAATAGGGGAAAGAGGGCAGAGTAATTTCGTTCAGCCCTTCTGGTATTTAGGATTCTCTTAAAATTAGTGAGAAAAATTGTTTTCGTGAAGAAAATCCAAGCCGAGGCTCTTCCGTAATGCTTCCGAGACGTTTCCGTGAGCGATTTCGTGAAGATTTTCCACCGTTCTTCATCGTTCTTCGTTCGTTCTTCGTCGTTCTTCGGTCTTCAACCGGTAAGTTCCCGAAATCGAACCTTTCAATTCATTATATGTGCCCTTAGTGGTCCCCACTTGTTTCGTGTGCTTTTATTTTTATTTCATTTGCTTTCTGTACCCCCTTTTGACGTGCTTTAACCTTTTATTTAAGTTGTTTTCTCGCCTAATCAATAATAAAAATGAATTTCCACCGATCATTTGAGTTGTAATATCTTTTAATCTCTATTAGAATAAAATCCAACTGATCTTTCACGCCGTAACCACGCTTAAAATCAAAAGAGGAAAAATAATAATAAAATAATATATATCTTTGAATAAAATAATCCAAAAAAATCAATCGGACACTTTTTCTTTGGGATTTTTCTTAATTTGAATTGACTAATAAAAAAAGTGAAACTAAGGCTAAAATTAACTCACAAATCAAGTTTTGTCCATAAAAAATCACCTAAAAACATTTTAAGGTCCAACACCTTAAATGGTCCTCTTTACTTTTATTGGTTAAACGTGGACTTTTGAAAGCCTAAAGTCAACACATAACTTTGTCACTACTTTCAAAAAACCAAGATATCATGAATGGTCCAATGCTTTAATATTTTCTCTCCTTTCAAAAGAATCAAAAGATCGTTTAAACGGTCCAACACCTTAAAACGACTTTTTTTTTATCACAATATATCTTGCAAAAAAGGATAAAAATAACTTAACCAACGTTTAGTTCTCAAAGAACTACATAGGTTTGATTTCCTTACCACAATTGAGGGATATGTAGGAGCAAGGGAAACACCCTTGTCGACCACAAAAATACAAAAAGCATAAAAAGACATAAAAATGTAAAAGGGAAAATAAAAAAAATTGAAGTCATATTTGCACACTTGATTAAAGGCTGTCGTCCCTTGTGGCAGATGCGTGTGTTGCTAATACCTTCCCTATGCGTAAATACAACTCCCGAACCTTTCACACTTAAAGTTCGAGACCACACCTTTCCGGATTTTTCGACGTTTTCCTCAAATAAACGTTGGTGGTGACTCCGCGCATTTTCCTTTCTTGGAAGACGCACCTGCGAGCCCCGCGTCGCCCTTCCGCCGAAGGGTATGTTGTGACACCAGCTGAAAATGGACCTGGGAGCAAGGTAGTATAACTAATCTTTTGCCACTCCCTCTAGAGAATGAGGAAAAGCCTTTAGAAAGATATGATCTTGTTGGACATCAGGGAGTTTTATGGTGGAACAAACAATATGGAACTCCTTAAGATGCTTATGAGGATCTTCACCTACAAGACCATGAAACTTGGGCAGCAAATGTATTAGTCCAGTTTTGAGAACATATGGAACACCCTCATCAGGATATTGAATGCACAAGCTTTCATAAGTGAAATCAGGTGCAGCCATCTCCCTAAGTGTCCTCTCACGAGGTGGAGGTTGAGTCATGTTCTCTGTATGAAAATTAGTAGTGGAATGCTCAAAATCAGAATATTCAGAATCACCCTCAACAGAATGCTCAAAATGCACAGAATGACCAGGATGCACACTATGCCTAACTAATCTATGAAAGGTTCTATCTATTTATGGATCAAAGGGTTGTAAATCTCCTGGATTGCCCCTAGTCATGCACTATATGTGGCAAATAATGTGTTTCTCAACAAGTACCTAACAAGGGGTAAAACTACAACTATACTCAAAAAATATCAAAATGAGCTGAAATTTTGTGAGGAACACCCTAAAATCATGAAAAGATAGCACAAAAAATTTCAAACAAAAATTCAAAGTCTAACTATGAAAACTACCTAAGGAAAGTTTAGAAAAATAGGACAATAATACTTGAAAAATAAAAAAAAACTTAGTAAACAGCTGATTTTTAGAGTTTGGGAGGCCCCAATAGGCTTCAGCAAGATAACACAATAAGGGAAATTTTTTTCTACCCCAAATGCATATATAATAATAGTCATTCTAATAATCGGAGCAAAAGTTATGGCCGTTTTAAGTTTTGCTAAAAACAAGTTCCCAAAATTTTTGTCTCTCTCAAATACTGCCACACCAAGTGCTCCTGGTATTTTTCACACAAAATATGGATCAAAAGAAGCTACCACAAAAAATCAGCCAAAAATAACTACTCTAACTATCAAAACAAAAATCGCTAATTAAATTGCAAAATCAGTCGCTAATTCCCAGTCACTAATCACTGTTCACAGCAAAACACAAAGTTGTAACAGTCGTTGAATCAATCGCTAAAAATAGTTGCTAAAAACAGTCGCTAAACAGGGGATGCAACTGAAATGCAAAACAGAACGCTACACAAAATAAGATAACTAAACACTATTGTGAACCTTTGGCCCACTGCTCCCCGGCAACGGCGCCAAATTTGATCGAGGTCGTACCTGAATCAAATAAACATAAAAAGTGCAGTATCTAGAAAGTGATCCTAGGTCATCTCCCAACGAGCATTGGTCAAACAAACATTCATAACAGATTGTAATAAAACAGTAATGAATTGGGGGGTTGTTTGTTTTTGTAATTTAAAGAGCAAGCAATTTTTAATTAGAAAATAACAGAATTAAAACATGTTGTTTTCCCTTAATTCACAAGCAAGTCTCTTATCCTAGGTTACGAGGATTTATCCCTAACCAGTTCAACCACTAAATCCAACCCTAAATTAAATTACTAAGCGAAAATTAACATAAGGCTATCATTATGTGATTAAGCAACACATACACCAATTAATCATGAACGAAACTGATCATTAAGCATGAACGTAAATTAAGCGCAAAGACAATTAATCAAGCACTAAGCCTGCATGGATTAATAGCAACAAATACAGAGTAATTGGTGAAGAGGAAAAACTAATTAGAATTCAATAGTAATAACAAAACCTCAAAGAGAGTTGTGCTTGATCCTCAAGAGAAAACAACGCTGGAGACTTAGCCTTCCATTAATCAGCAAAAAACAAAATTGTAGATTGAAACAGAAACAAAATTGCAAAAAACGAATTTTATTCTACGTGAATAGTGTGCATGAACAGTAAAAACTGGAATTCTAAAATCCTAAGATTATTCTTCTCTCCCCCAAACAAAAAACTCCTAAAACTAAAACCTTGGTGCTGTTATATAGGTTCTCAGCCCCAAAGCTTACAAATCTATTTTAAGTCCAAGCCCATAAATAAAATAAAATCTGGACAAGATAAGATAAGATTTGATAAAATAAAATCTAGATAAAATTGAATGAAATAATATCGAGATGAGATAAAATCTGGATAAGATAAGATTTGATAAAATAAAATTGTCTGCTCTCTTCAAGTCCAAGCCCAATTCCGGATTTAAGCCCAATTGCTTATAATTCTCCTGAAATTAAATTAAAAACACAAAATTAGTCCAGTAGGCCCAAATGATAAAACTGCATAATTAATTTGACAATTAAGGCTAATCAGTAATTTAAATGGTGACAAAAAGGGTTAAGAAATAGGAGAAAATAATGACATGTCATGGTTTAATTATTAGTACCTATTACTAGGAAATTATAAATTTATTATCCCACTAAACAAATTTACTCAGTTAAACAATTTTCCTAGAAAGTGGGCAAAAAGCTCTCAAGTGGAATTTGAGGGTTTCTCTCCATCAAGTGGAATTGAAAGTGAATTCAGGTTATTATTTAATTGCCTTAAATATTATTGCTATGCTACAACCACAAGCTATAATCTTATATCTATGTGTATTTTCTATTATATTTTCCATCAGTTAGTACTCCTTTGTACTAATATTATGTTGTATCTTCTATTCTCTCTTCAGAGAACCCAACAGTTGAACTTGGTGATAGGCTTTTCAAAGTATTTTGGATTTGCATTTGCAAAAGCGGAAAAAGTGACAATACATTGCTTGTTTGCACCAAAACAATAGTAATGATCATTAGAAGGCTTTTTCCATCTCCTCCAACGTAAGTTAAGCAAGTGCCTCTACAACAAAGGTATAATAACCATGACGAGCTTTTCATGGAGTCATCCAAAATCTAAGAAAAAACTCTGGAAACTAAAAAAGAAAGGACAAAGAGAAAAGGTCAAAGCAATGTAGTAACAACGAAGTGAGGGACAAGGAAAGAACATTTCAAAAGGTCAATACATGAACCACCTATGTCCATTTTCAGGGCCTACACTGTCTAGGGTGCACAAAATACACGTGTCATGCTACATGGCACTACGAGACACACATCAACCCTCCTTGTTAGCCCTGACGCAGAATCACAGACGCCCAGCCCATAGCAGTCGGGCTCCCCAACCAACAGGTTATCTCTAACCTCTTATTATTTGAATATAATGGCATTCCTTTATCTCTTGGCAGGTATTCAATTATCTAATAGCAATTATCTTTAAGCTACATGATATCTATAACATTATCTATAAACTATCGGCTATGATCTATAAGCTAGTAATTATCTACAATGGCTATAATAGCTCCTACAAGCAAGGACCCATAGCTTCCTCTACATACTATAAGTAATAGGTTCCCTCGTACTCTCTCGAAAAATTCACACCCTCATGCTTTTAGGCTTACGAATACACACCTGCTCACAAACTCATGTATTCTCTCTCACTCTCTTAACTCATATACTTACTTGAGCGTCAGAGTCCTTTGTTTTGCAGGTCCCCCCTCTTGCCCTCCTAACAAAGGTCACTCTTAGTCCGACATGTGAAGTCAAGAGCCCACCTTAGCCACGTCCACCTAGACATATATCAGCTCCTGATTTTGGTAAGTACATTTGGCGCCCATTGTGGGGTCGCAGTAAAACATGCCTCACAATCTCTCGTTATCTCTCTCTTTCGCACCCATGGTTAGCACTCAGTCTGACCTCAGATGGGAGACCCCCTATGATGGCTCTAATCCTCCTCCAGCAACCATGAAAAATACTAATACTCTCCAGTAACTCCAAAACCACATTATGGAGATGGAGCGACACCATGAAGAGGAGCTTAGAAAGCAGAAGATTGACCATGATCAGCTGGAGGCTCGTGCCAGATGCCCCCAAGGCGACGAGCATTCCGCTCACACATTGCCTGAGTGCACCTAAAAGGAATCATACCCTTGATGCACGGTCAATAGCCAAGATGATTCAAGTCTCTCCCACATCCACCGTCCTATAAGGCGGACTACTCATCGACACCCATTTGTCGACCTCATCATGGAAGCTAAAATACCACTGGGTTGGAAATCACTTAACCTAGAGCAATATGATGGGACCACCGATCCAGATGAACATCTAGATGCTTTCTTGACCTAGGGAAATCTGTACAGCAATGACGATGCAATCGTGTGTCATGTCTTCCATACGTCCCTTAAAGGGGCGACACTGACCTGGTATGGTGGACTCCCTCCAATGTCAATCGATAGCTTCAACAATCTTGTAGAGCTCTTTAGTGCGCAATATGCAACCAGTCGATCTCATCGAATGACATTTGCCTCACTGGTCAGTCTGCAACAAAGAGATGATGAATCTCTCCATAAATTCATAGATAGGTTTGGACGCATTGTTGTCCAGATCTGCAATCTCAACCCAGAGGTTGCATTACACTCTATGCTCCTCGTTGTACGGCCTGGTAAGTTTGTGGATAGCTTGTGCAAAAAACCCCTAGTAGCATCGACGAGTTGCGCGAACGAGCCAAAGGCTACATCAAGACGGAAGAAATGCCCATATTCAAGAATGAAGTCAGATAAGCTGTACAAAAGTGCAACAAGAAAAAAGGAAGCACCAAGACCGACTCACGCAAGTCAGACAAGAGGCACAAGCCAGACAAGCCCCAGCCTCTCCTAAAAGGGCCTAGGTATGAGCATTACACATCCTTAATAACCAATTGCACTATAATCCTTGAAGAGGCTTTCAACTTGGAGGTACCCATCAAGCTACCTCCGATAAAACCTCCCAGGCCGGGGTTAGATGCGACCAAATACTGTAGATACCACCACGGTATCGATCACAACAAAGAAGAGTGTTGGGCCCTGAAGGGCAAAATAAAATAGCTCATATAGGCTAGGTGCCTAGCCCTGTTTGTTAATAGGTCAGACAACTACCAAGTAGGAGCGAGACTCGAAGGACACCATGAGGAGCAGGATAGGAATCACGACGCAGATAGAAGAAGAGACAAAGCAGAACATCGAGGAAGATAGAAACACAATCACAAAGATGCAATCGATAACCTCCACAAGAACAAGAAGCCACCCAACAAATAAGATGGCTAATCAACACCATTATAAGTGGATTTTCCTACCAAGGACAGTCCAGCTAGTCCTACAAGTGCCACCTCCATGCCATGCAGGACATCGACATCAACTATGTCAGTACACCATCACCACAAAGTCTCCCTCCTATCAATTTCACGGATAGAGACTTCAAGGGTATCAACCCCATCAACCAAGACAATCCATGGTTATCTCCATCATAATCGCTAATTTCACTGATAGAGACCTCTAGGAGCCTTACAATTAGTTATTTAATCATCAATGCAAATACCTCTTACTTCGCTTTGATTGGTAGTAAAACACTCCACGAGCTCAAAGCCATTGTCTTCACACCGCATCTGAAGATGAAGTTCCCTACCTTGACGGGAGAGATTGTGACTATCAAGGCAGATCAAAAGCAGGCACGACAGTTGTCATACCCTAATTTCGTCCGGGGACCATCTATTTGGTGGGATGCGACCTTCACTTGACCACTTCGAGGTACTTGATACCCATTGTCAAGCAATCCGTGAAATTCTGCGACATGTCGGGAGTCGAAAGGAAGGGTTAATGCGCAATCCATAAAGTTTCGTATCATTTCAGAAGCCAAAGAGGGAACAGTTGCATAATCCGTAAGGTTTTGTGACATTACGAAAAGAAAACAAGTATCGTTACGTAATTCGTAAAGTTCCGTAACGTTACAAAAAAAGAATCAGCAAAAAAAAGCAGAGGGGGTGTATTTTAGTAAATAGGGGTGTGCAAATAGCAATCAAGCCCACTTGGGCCTTCTTGGATGTTCCAGCAGAAGGCGGTGCCTTCTGGTGGAAGCAACCCAGCTCACCTGGGCGAGCTGGGCGGCAACCACTTCCCTCTTTTCCCCTATAAATAGGGGAAGGAGGGCAGAACAAATTCATTGAACCCTCCTGGTATCTGAGATTCACTTACAATTAGTGAGAAAAATTGTTTCGGTGAAGAAAATCCAAGCCGAGGCGCTTCCGAGACATTTCCGTGGGCGATTTCGTGAAGATTTTCCACCATTCTTCATCGTTCTTCGTTCGTTCTTCGTCGTTCTTCGATCTTCAACCGGTAAGTTCCCGAGATCGAACCTTTCAATTTATTCTATGTGCCCTTAGTGGTCCCCACTTGTTTCGCGTGCTTTTATTTTTATTTCATTTGCTTTCCGTACCCCCTTTTGACGTGCTTTAGTCATTTATTTAAGTCATTTTCTCGCCTAATAAAAAATAAAATAAATTTCCACCGATCATTTGAGTTGTAACATCTTTTAATTTCTATTAGAATAAAATCTGACCAATCTGTCATGTCGTAACCACGTTTAAAACCAAAAAGAGGCAAAATAATAATATAATAATAAAAAATATCTTTAAATAAAAATAATCAAAAAAATCAATCGGACGTTTTTTTTTTCTTTCTTTGGAATTTTCTTTCTTAATCGAATTGACTAAATAACCAAAGTGAAACTAAGGCTAAAATCAATTCATAAACCATGCTTTTGTCATCACCCAAAAACCATTTTTAAAGGTCCAACGCCTTGAAATGGTCCTTTTTGCTTTTATTGGTTAAACGTGGATTTTTAAGTTGTAACATCTTTTAATTTCTATTAGAATAAAATCCGACCAATCTGTCATGTCGTAACCACGTTTAAAACCAAAAAGAGGAAAAATAATAATATAATAACAAAAAAATATCTTTAAATAAAAATAATCAAAAAAATCAATCGGACGTTTTTTTTCTTTCTTTGGGATTTTCTTTCTTAATCGAATTGACTAAATAACCAAAGTAAAACTAAGGCTAAAATCAATTCATAAACCAAGCTTTTGTCATCACCCAAAAACCATTTTTAAAGGTCCAACGCCTTGAAATGGTCCTTTTTGCTTTTATTGGTTAAACGTGGATTTTTAAAAGCCTAAAATCAACACATAGCTTTGTCACCTCTTTCAAAAAACCAAGAGATCATTAAAGGTCCAATGCCTTAATGTTTTCTCTCCTTTCAAAAGAATCGAAAGATCGTTTAATGGTCCAACGCCTTAAATGACCTTTCATTCAATCAAAATATATCTTGCAAAAAAAGGATAAAAACAATTTAACCAACGTTTAGTTCTCAAAGAACTACGTAGGTCTGATTTCCTTATCACAAATTGAGGAATACGTAGGAGCAAGGGAAACACCCTTGTCGACCACAAAAAGATAAAAATACAAAAAGCATAAAAAGACATAAAAACGTAAAAAAGGGAAAATAAAACAAATTGAAGTCGTATTTGCACACTTGATTAAAGGATGTCGTCCCTTGTGACGAACGCGTGGGGTGCTAATACCTTCCCCGTGCGTAAATACAACTACCAAACCTTTCACACTTAAAGTTTGTAGACCACGTCTTTTCTGGTTTTTTCCGACGTTTTCCTCGAATAAACGTTGGTGGCGACTCCGCGCATTTTCCTCCCTTGGAAGACGCTCCCGTGAGCCCCGCGTCGCCCTCCCACTGAAGGGCAGGTTGCGACAACAGTGTTATGCAGAAAGCCAGAAAGTGGCACCTTATCCTCCCATGAGGGAGCCTGCCAAGCCTCACCCCACAACAGCCGAAGGTACTCAAGTCATAAGCATGGACGAGGGGTCTCTTGTTCTACTTTTGACTGTCTAGCAAGCAAGCCTAGATGACCAATTTGATGTAGATCTGCACGACGAAACTTCTGAAAAAGGCCCAAAGCCTATTGAAGAGCTCGTCAAGTTGCAACACAAATCCAAACTTGAGCAGTGCATACAACTTAGCAAGGACCTCACCAACCATGAGCACATACGCATTATCTGCCACAACCAGCTGACATGTCGGGAATCCACCCCAACATTATATGCCACAAGCTTGCCATTTGTCCCCAGGCTAAATCAATATCACAAAAGAAAAGGAAGATGGGAGAAGAACGACACAAAGTTGTCAAAGAAGAAGTGGACAAACTTCTCCATGCCAACATCATCAGAGAAGTCAGATACTCCACCTGGCTTGCCAGCATCATCACAGTAAAAAAGGCCAACGACAAATGGTGAATGTGCACCAACTATACTGATTTGAACAGGGCGTGCCCCAAATGCCCTTTGCCCAGCATTGACAGGCTAGTCGATGGAGCGTTTGGGTTCTAGGTGCTAAGCTTCCTAGATGCTTACTCTGGATAGAACCAGATCCAGATACACGCTCCAGACGAGGGGAAGACGACATTCATCACTGAAGATTTCAACTTCTACTACAAGGTCATGCTCTTTGGCCTAAAAAATGCAGGCACCATATACCAAAGATTGATGGACCGAATTTTCAAGTAGCAAATCTGATGAAACATCGAGGTCTATGTCAATGACATGCTTATTAAGTCTTAGAGCATAGCCCAACATGTGGCATACCTGGAGGAAGTCTTTGGAGAGCTCCACAAATATGACATGCGCCTCAACTCAGAAAAATGCACTGCTATTTTGGAGATGCACAGTCCTACTAACATCCAGGAAGTCCAAAAGATGAATGGAAAACTAGCATCCCTGACTAGGTTTCTCCCCTAGCTCGCTGAGAAAGTGAAGTTGTTCTACAAATTGCTCAAAAAAACTAAGCCATTCCTGTGGGACGAGACCTACAAATAAGCCTTCTTGTCATTCAAGAAGACCATTGCTGTAGATGCAATTGCCTTTGGTGTTTTGATGATGATCATGATGATATGATGAAATTGATGCAAATGGGCATTTCAAGATTAAATTCAAGACAATATTTCAAGATTACAAGTCACAACATCAAGATGATCACTAGTAAATTAGGAAGGGAATTCCTAATTGAATTAGCAAAAGGTTTGGCCAAGTAATTTAAATTAAAAAGTGTTTTTCAAAGGTTTTACTCTCTAGTAATCGATTACCAGAGGATGTAATCGATTACCAGTGGCCAAATATATTTTATAACAGCTACTAAAATTTGAATTCGAAATTTTAGACTGTGTAATCGATTACACAATTTTGGTAATCGATTACCAGCAGTTAATAAACGTTTTAATTCAAATTTTAAAAGATGTAATCGATTACACAATTACTGTAATCGATTACCAGACAGGATTTTCAGAAAAATAATTCTAATAGTCAAAACTTTTCAAAGGCTTTATTCATGACCACCAATGGTCTATATATATGTGACTTAAACACGAATTTGCTCAGAGTTTTTCAGAACAACAAGTGTTTATCCTCTCAAAGAGCAAAATCATTTTATCCTCTTAAGAATTCCTTGGCCAATTCAATTGCAATTCATTAAGGAATTATTTGAGTGCTCAATCTGTAAAATCCATCTCTTTCTAGAGAGATTTATTCTTCTTCTTCTCCTCATTCTCTAAGGGATTAAGAGACCGTGAGTCTCTTGTTGTAATGGAATTCTAAACACAAAGGAAGGATTGTCCTTGTGTGTTTAGAACTTGTAAAAGGAATTTACAAGATAGTGGAACTCTCAAGCGGGTTGCTTGGGGACTGGACGTAGGCACAAGGGTGTGGCCGAACCAGTATAAATCTGAGTTTGCATTTTCTCTTCCCTTAATCTCCTTTGTTTATTATTGCTTTATATTCATATTCAAATTGTTTTATTTGAATCAATATTTAAGAAGTTCATTATTAAGGGAATTTATAACTCGAATAAAAAGTGAAATAGATTTTAATTGGGGAAGTAGTTTGGAATATCTTAATTCAACCCCCCCTTCATAAGATATCTGAGGCCACTCGTCTAACAAGTGGTATCAGAGCTTCATTCTTGTATAAAGTTTAGAAGCTTCAAGAAAAAGATGGCCTCAGCAAATTCCTTATTTCCAGAAGGGAATTCTATCAATAGACCTCCAATCTTTAATGGAGAGGGTTACCACTACTGGAAAACCCGAATGCAAATTTTTATTGAGGCAATAGATCTAAATATCTGGAAAGCCATAGAAATAGGGCCTTATATACCCACCACAGTAGAAAGAGTTTCAATAGATGGTAGTTCATCAAGTGAAAGCATAACTATAGAAAAACCTAGAGATAGATGGTCTGAAGAGGATAGAAAACGAGTACAATACAACTTAAAAGCCAAAAACATAATAACATCTGCCCGGGGAATGGATGAATATTTCAGGGTTTCAAATTGTAAGAGTGCTAAGGAAATGTGGGACACTCTTCGATTAACACATGAAGGAACTACAGATGTTAAAAGATATAGGATAAATGCACTAACTCATGAGTATGAATTATTTAGAATGAATGCAAATGAAAATATTCAAAGCTTGCAAAAGAGATTTACACATATAGTAAATCATCTAGCAGCCTTAGGTAAAGAATTTCAAAATGAGGATCTCATAAACAAGGTGTTAAGATGTTTAAGTAGAGAATGGCAACCCAAAGTAACGGCCATTACTGAATCAAGAGATTTGTCTAACATGTCCCTTGCCACTTTATTTGGAAAGTTGCAGGAACACGAGATGGAACTATTGAGATTACACCAACATGAAGAAAATGACAAGAAAAAGAAAGGATTTGCTCTTAAAGCATCATCCTCAATTCAAGAAGAAAGTGATCAGGATAATGATCCAGATGATGATGATGATCTAAGTCTTTTTGTTAAAAGGTTCAACAAATTTCTTAAAGTAAGAGGAAATCAGAGGCGACCCAGTTTTAAATCAAAAAGAAGGACATAAACTTCATCCTCTACTTTAAAATGCTTTGAATGTAATCAACCTGGACATCTGAGGGTTGATTGTCCCATATTCAAGAAAAAGATGGAGAAATCTGAAAAGAAAAATCATAGTGAAAAGAAACTGAAGAAAGCATACATCACATGGGATGAAAATGATATGGAATCTTCTGAAGATTCAGAAAATGAAGAGATAAATCTCTGCCTTATGGCTAAAAGTTATGAAAGCGATGAAGAGGTAACGTCTTCAAATAACTTGTCTATTTCTTTTGATCAATTGCAAGAAGCATTTGCTGATCTGCATAAAGAGTCAATTAAACTTGCAAAATTAGTTTCATCTTCAAAGAAAACAATTTCAAATTTAGAAAATGAAATTTCAAAGTTAAACAAAGAATTAGATCTTCTTAGAAGTGAAGTCTCAATTTCTAAAACAAATGAAAAAATTAATACCTCCACTATTTCTGATAAGAAAATATCAGATTCTTGTAGTTGCTGTGATAAATATGTAAAAGAAATTAAAGAGTTGAAAAATTCACTTGCAAAGTTTTCTTATAGTAAAAATAATTTAGATGTTATTTTAAGTAATCAAAGATATGTGTCCAATAAAAATGGAATAGGGTATAAATCTGAAAAACAACAAAAGTTTCATAAAAACTTTTCCACTTCCACACAAAAATGTAATTCTAATTCTATCACTTGTTTTTACTGTGGAAGAAGAGGACATGGCATATCAACTTGCTACTTCAAGAAAAATTACAGTAACATTAAAATGATATGGGTCCCAAAAGGATCCTCAGTTTATACTAACATGCAAGGACCCAATAAAATTTGGGTACCTAAGTCAAAAACTTGATTATGCATATATCTTTGAGAAAGAAGTGGTACATTGATAGCGGATGCTCAAAACATATGACTGGAGATGCATCAAATTTTACACATATCTCTCCAAAGAAAAGCGGGCATGTAACATATGGTGACAACAACAAAGGTAGAATCCTTGGAGTGGGTAAAATAGGTACAAATTCTTCAAACTCCATTGAAAATGTTCTACTTGTTGAAGGACTTAAGCACAGCCTGCTTAGCGTTAGTCAATTATGCGACAAAGGCTATCTAGTATCATTTGATTCTCAGAAATGTCTTATAGAACATAAGCATGACATTAATATAAAGCATGTAGGACATAGAGTCAATAATGTTTACATGATAGACTTAAGCATAAAACAAGAAAACAATCATTGCTTTCTTAGTAAAGATGATGATCCATGGTTATGGCATAAAAGAATTGCTCACATAAACATGGATCACTTAAATAAATTAATTTCAAAAGATTTAGTAATTGGTTTGCCTAAATTGAAATTTGAAAAAGATAAACTATGCGATGCATGTCAAAAGGGCAAACAAACAAGAGTCTCATTCAAACCTAAAAATGTTGTTTCAACCACTCAACCCTTACAGTTATATTGCATATGGATTTATTTGGTCCATATAGAACCATGAGTTTTGGAGGAAATTACTATGCTCTAGTTATAGTTGATGATTTCTCTAGATATACTTGGACATTATTTATTACACATAAAAGTGATTCATTCCAAGCATTTAGAAAACTTGCTAAAGTCATACAAAACAAGAAAAATCTTAAGATTGCATCCATTAGAAGTGATCATGGGGGTGAATTTGAAAATAAAGATTTTGAATTATTCTGTGATGAACATGGTATTGAACACAATTTTTCTGCACCTAGAACCCCTCAACAAAATGGAGTTGTTGAGAGGAAAAATAGGTCATTGGAAGAAATTGCAAGAACTTTATTAAATGATACTTCTCTTCCAAAGTATTTTTGGGCTGAAGCGGTCAATACTGCATGCTACATCATGAATAGGGCCTTAATAAGACCCATTTTAAAGAAAACCCCATATGAGTTATATAATGGTAGAAAACCTAATATTTCTCATCTACATGTTTTTGGTTGCAAATGCTTTGTGCTTAATAATGGTAAAGATAATCTAGGAAAATTCGATGCAAAATCTGATGAAGGTATTTTTCTTGGATATTCATTACAAAGCAAAACATATAGGATATATAATAAAAGAACTATGAATATCGAGGAATCCATTCATGTTACCTTTGATGAATCTAATGCTATCTTGTCAAGAAAGAATATGCTAGATGATATTGCAGATTCTTTAGAACATATGAATATTCATGAACAAGATTCCAAAGGAAATGATAAAGGAAACAATGAAGATCCTCCAGAAGAAGTCAAATCCAATGATGAACTTCCAAGAGAATGGAAAGCTTCAAGAGATCATCCCCTCGACAACATTATTGGTGATATCTCAAAAGGGGTAACAACTAGACATTCTCTTAAAGATTTATGCAATAATATGGCTTTTGTATCTATGATTGAACCTAAAAATATAAAAGAAGCCATAGTAGATGATAACTGGATCATTTCCATGCAAGAAGAACTGAACCAATTTGAAAGAAACAATGTGTGGAAATTAGTAGAAAAACCTGAAAATTATCCTGTCATAGGGACAAAATGGGTTTTTAGAAATAAATTAGATGAACATGGTATAATTATTAGAAGTAAAGCCAGGTTAGTAGCAAAAGGGTATAATCAAGAAGAAGGAATAGACTATGAAGAAACATATGCTCCTGTTGCAAGATTAGAAGCCATTAGAATGCTTTTGGCATATGCATCCATAATGGATTTTAAACTTTATCAAATGGATGTTAAGAGTGCCTTTCTAAATGGCTTAATTCAAGAAGAGGTATATGTTGAACAACCCCCTGGTTTTGAAATTCCTGATAAACCAAACCATGTTTATAAATTACAAAAGGCTCTTTATGGTTTGAAACAAGCCCCTAGGGCGTGGTATGAACGCTTAAGCAATTTTCTTCTAGAAAAAGAATTCTCTAGATGTAAAGTGGATACCACATTGTTCATAAAGAGAAAGCATAATGATATTTTGTTGGTTCAAATATATGTTGATGATATAATTTTTGGATCCACTAATGATTCATTGTGCAAGGAGTTTTCCCTTGATATGCAAAGTGAATTTGAAATGTCAATGATGGGAGAACTAAAGTACTTTCTGGGATTACAAATCAAGCAAACTCAAGAAGGTATATTCATCAATCAATCCAAGTACTGCAAGGAATTGATCAAAAGATTTGGGATGGATAGTGCAAAACACATGTCCACACCTATGAGCACTAGTTGTTACTTAGATAAAGATGAATCTGGTCAGTCTATAGACATAAAACAATATCGAGGTATGATCGGATCTCTTCTTTATTTATCTGCTAGTAGACCTGATATTATGTTTAGTGTATGCATGTGTGCTAGGTTTCAATCCAACCCTAAACAATCACATTTAAGTGCAGTAAAGAGAATCATGAGATATCTATTAGGAACAATCAATTTAGGATTATGGTATCCTAAGAATTCAACATGTAACTTAATAGGATATTCTGATTCTGATTTTGCCGGATATAAAACTGATAGAAAAAGTACAAGTGGAACTTGTCAATTCATTGGATCGGCTCTTGTCTCATGGCATAGTAAGAAACAAAACAATGTTGCTTTATCTACTGCTGAAGCGGAGTATATCTCTGCCGGTAGTTGTTGTGCACAGATTTTATGGATGAAGCAACAATTATCTGACTATGGCATCATTCTTGATCGCATACCTGTTAAGTGTGATAATACTAGTGCCATAAATCTATCCAAAAACCCAGCTCAACACTCTAGAACTAAACATATAGAGATTAGACACCACTTTCTTAGAGATCATGTCCTAAAGGGAGATTGTGTATTAGAGTTTGTTGATACTAAGAATCAACTTGCTGATATTTTCACAAAACCTCTCCCCAAGGAAGTGTTCTTCTCTATTAGAAGAGAATTAGGTCTCTTAGATGTAAGAGATTTAGAAAAATAGGGATTGATTGGTTGATTGATTGATTGATTTACTCTTATTTATTGTTTGTAGATTATTTTGTTTGTTTGATCTTGTTTGAATTCTTGTTTTTATGATAGAGTTTATGATTTCTTGTGTATATAATAATTGAATGATTAAATTAAGTGTATTAGTAGTGATAATTAATCATATAGGATGTATTTTAGCATAAACATAGATATTCTCTTAAGAAACTAGCCTAGGATAGGCTCTGGTAATCGATTACCATCCAGTGTAATCGATTACACATGAACAGGCAGCCTGTAATCGATTACAACATCCTGTAATCGATTACCAGTAGGCTTATTGGTCCTGTAATCGATTACCAATACCTGTAATCGATTACAATACGTCATCTTCTATAAATACTCACGAAATCAGAGCTGCTGCGCAGCCAAAGCCTCCTCCACGGTTTCTTCCATACCTAAAACTTCAAATCTTCGAATCTCACTCAATTCTTCACCAAATCACGTCCCGTAAAGCCTAATCTTCCTCTTTTTCACTCCTCTTTCACTTCCACCGATCAAAATACACAAAAACTTCATCAAATGGAAGAGCCATCAAAGAAGAGAAAGGGATCATCCTCCACCGCTGCTGCTGCTGCCCATCGCCGCCACGGCCCATCTGGAGCACCCACAACACCTATTCATCCTTCTTTGACATCTCCAAGATCATCAACATTGTTTTCATCCGATGATCAGCGTCTACGGTACCTTTCTCAGTTTTCTTCTAGAATAATCTTAGACCCTAAGTACCTAGACATAGAATTCTTTAATGATGAAACATTTGATTGCTATCAAGTGTTTCAAAATTCTGGTCTTGTTGATTTCATGTCATTAAAATTGCCATATTATCCTGAACTTGTAAAGGTCTTCTACTGCAATTTAAAAAATTCAGGATGGCATTATTATTTCTGAGGTGCATGGTATTTCTATGGTCATTGATCAGTCACTATTCTTTTCTTTGACTCATTTACCCAGTCAAGGTGCACCTTTTGAGGGCACCATTGTTGATGACTGGAAATTCGATTATTCGAGTCATGATGCTCGTCGCATGGTCTGCAATGATCAAGCTGAAATGACCGGTAGATTGCTGGCCGGGTCATTAACATTTGATAATCGCATCATGCACTATATCATTGTTAGGATTTTGCTTCCTCGGTCTTCAAATTTAGCACAAGCCTCTGAGGAGGATTTGATTCTTATGTGGGCTTTTCTTACCGGTCGTCAGATCGACAGGGCCCATTTGGTTCGGTACCGAATGCATAAGGCATTACGGGCCAATGCACCTCTTCCTTATCCATATTTGATTACTCTGTTTTTGCGTCATTTTCAAATTCCGCTTGATGATGAACCCTTTGTTCAAGTCAAGCGTTCCTTTGCAATTGGTGCTGGTGCAGTGACCTCCTTTGGGTACCGTAAAGATCGGAATGGTCAATGGTTGAAGAAGGATGCACTCCCTCCTCAAGATGAACGTACTCCTTCACCTCCTCCTCCGCGCGAAGATTCCGCACTCATGAATGAAGTCCTCTCCGAATTACGGGGTCTTCGTTCTTATGTTGGTGACCGCTTCGACTCGTTAGATACACGCTTTGCCGGTATGGACATTCACCTCACACAGCTTGAAGAGGATGTCGGATACATTCGTCAGAGTTTTGATCTTCCACCACCACCTCCGTCTTCTTAGATTTTAGTTTCTGATTATATGTCTTTTATAAGCCGTGTATTTTGGCTATTTAGTCTCTTAGAGTTTAAATTATTATGTTAAGTACTTTGCTTATTTATCTTGTGGTATTTAGATTTCAACCTTTTTCTGCTTTGACATTATGTGGTTGTTGACATTTTGAGTTATTCGGATTCTGGTTTGATTATTTCTTGTTTGTGAGTTTGGATGGTTATGCTTTATACTCTGATATTTATATCTTTCTACTCCATTGTTATATCTGTGTTGATTCCCGAGTTCTTTGGATTTTTGATGTTGCCAAAGGGGGAGAAAAGGTTGTAGAAAAAGCTTAAGAAAAAGATTAACAAACTTAGAAATCAAGTGGTCATAAATTCTGAAATATAGGGGGAGTAAACGCACATTTTATCTATATACAATTGTTTGTTGCTTGCTTGAATCTTGATTTTAGGTATTGTATTGTCATCATCAAAAAGGGGGAGATTGTAGATGCAATTGCCTTTGGTGTTTTGATGATGATCATGATGATATGATGAAATTGATGCAAATGGGCTTTTCAAGATTAAATTCAAGACAATATTTCAAGATTAAAAGTCACAAAATCAAGATGATCACTAGTAAATTAGGAAGGGAATTCCTAATTGAATTAGCAAAAGGTTTGGCCAAGTAATTTAAATTAAAAAGTGTTTTTCAAAGGTTTTACTCTCTGGTAATCGATTACCAGAGGATGTAATCGATTACCAGTGGCCAAATATATTTTATAGCAGCTACTAAAATTTGAATTCGAAATTTTAGACTGTGTAATCGATTACACAATTTTGGTAATTGATTACCAGTAGTTAATAAATGTTTTAATTCAAATTTTAAAAGCTGTAATCGATTACACAATTATTGTAATCGATTACCAGACAGGATTTTCAGAAAAATAATTCTAAGAGTCACAACTTTTCAAAGGCTTTATTCATGACCACCAATGGTCTATATATATGTGACTTAAACACGAATTTGCTCAGAGTTTTTTAGAACAACAAGTGTTTATCCTCTCAAAGAGCAAAATCATTTTATCCTCTTAAGAATTCCTTGGCCAATTCAATTGCAATTCATTAAGGAATTATTTGAGTGCTCAATCTGTAAAATCCATCTCTTTCTAGAGAGATTTATTCTTCTTCTTCTCCTCATTCTCTAAGGGATTAAGAGACCGTGAGTCTCTTGTTGTAAAGGAATTCTAAACACAAAGGAAGGATTGTCCTTGTGTGTTTAGAACTTGTAAAAGGAATTTACAAGATAGTGGAACTCTCAGGCGGGTTGCTTGGGGACTGGACGTAGGCACAAGGGTGTGGCCGAACCAGTATAAATCTGAGTTTGCATTTTCTCTTCCCTTAATCTCCTTTATTTATTATTACTTTATATTCATATTCAAATTGTTTTATTTGAATCAATATTTAAGAAGTTCATTATTAAGGGAATTTATAACTCGAATAAAAAGTGAAATAGATTTTAATTGGGGAAGTAGTTTGGAATATCTTAATTCAACCCCCCCTTCTTAAGATATCTGAGGCCACTTGTCTAACAATTGCTACACCACCAATCCTAAGTTGACCCAGGCCAAGAGTACCTCTACTCCAATATCTCTTAGTAGTTGACGAAGTCGTTAGTTCAACCCTCATACAAAAGGAAGGAAAACACCAGCTCCATATCTACTTCACCAACCACATACTCCATGATGCCAAGAAGCGCTACCAAACGATAGAAAAGGTGGTGCTAGCACTCATTACCTCAGCCTGACGACTTAGACCCTACTTTCAGAGTCATCAAGTGGTAGTAAGGACGAACTACCCCATCAAATAGATTTTGCGAAAGCCTGAACTAGTAAGGAGGATGGTAGCCTAGTCCGTAGAAATTTCAAAATTTGATATCCAGTATGAACCCCATGGCCCTATGAAAACACAGTTCATGGCAAACTTCCTAGCAAATTTTGCCGAGAATAACCAAACCACCCTAAACTGGTGGAGCCTCTACATTGACAGTGCGTCCAACGTGAAGGGGAGCAAGGCAGGAATCATCCTCAAAGGCCCTAACAATGTCACCCTAGAGCAAACCCTTAAGCTCAACTTCAAAGCCTCAAACAATCAGGTCGAGTACTAGCCACACATTGCAGGTCTAAAACTAGCAAGAGAAGTCGAGGCCAAAAACCTATGATGCTACACAGACTGGAAACTTGTCCTAGGGCAAGTTGCCAACAAATACCAGACCAAGGAAATAGTGCTGCTCAAGTACTACCACATCACTAAAACTCTCATCAATAATTTTGAATGCTTTGAGATCTACTACATACCTAGGGAGAGCAACACAAGAGCAAACCTGCTCTCCAAACTGCCCAGCACTAAAAAGATCGGGCACCTCAAGACTATAATCCAAGAGACGCTCTAAACTCCCACCATAGACACTGAAGAAGTTATGGTCGGAGAAGAGAACGAACTAGACTGATGACCCTGATGTGTCATTATTTTCTCTTATTTCTTAACTCTTTTTGTCACCATTTTAATTACTGGTTAGCCTTAATTGTCAAATTAATTATGCAATTTTATCATTTAGGCCTACTTGACTAATTTTGTGTTTTTAATTTAATTTCAGGATAATTATAAGCAATTGGGCTTGAATCCGGAATTGGGATGGGACTTGAAGAGAGTAGACAATTTTATTTTATCAAATCTTATCTTATCCAGATTTTATTTCATCTAGATTATATTTCGTCCAGATTTTATTTCATCCATTCTTATCTTATCTTGTCCAGATTTTATTTTATTTCGTTTATGGGCTTGGACTTAAAATAGATTTGTAAGATTTGGGGCTGAGGACATATAAAACAACACCAGGGTTTTAGTTCAGAGAGTTTTTGGGAGAGGAGAATAATTCTAGGATTTTAGAATTTCAGTTTTTACTGTTCATGCGCACTGTTCACGTAGAATAAAATTCGTTTTCTGCAATTTCGTTTCTGCTTCAATCTACAATTTCATTTTCTGCTGATTAACGGAAGGCTAAGTCTCCAGCGTTGTTTTCTCTTGAGGATCAAGCACAACTCTCTTTGAGGTTTTGTTATTACTATTAAATTCTGATCAGTTTTTCCTCTTCACCAATTACTCTGTATTTATTGCTATTAATCCATGTATGCTTAGTGCTTGATTAATTGTCTCTACGCTTAATTTACGTTCATGCTTAATGATCAGTTTCGTTCATGATTAATTGGTGTATGTGTTGTGTGGCGTCCCTAAATTAATGACTGGTTTAATAGTAATAATTTAAGTAACAAAAACCATGGTAATTTTTTTTTTCTTTTTCTTTTTCATTTCTTTCTCTTTTCACCATAACTAGGTTTAGAAGGAAAATCCTCACTATAAAGTCCTGAATGGCCAGTTCACAACTCTATTCGGAGTCATTTCTTTCTTACCGCTCATAATTCTCTAAATTATTTTGTTGTTTCAAAAGGAAGAATATACCAGCCATTACTTTAGGTCGTCACGTGAAAATAAAAGGATAAAATACAGTCGATAAACTTTTTTACAAATAAAGTTGCTAATGCTTTCTTTTCAAATAACAAGATCGATCATAAATGCATTCATCATTTAAAGCTGTCCAAAATATGGGAGTTTTACAAAATATATAGTGTCATCCAGAGCAAAGGTGTCCACAGTGTTGGCTTCAGCCACATGTATACAATCATCAAATTCCTATACATCAGGTCTACCCATACAAAAACAAAAGAGTAAACCTAACAGTCAGTCCTAGATACACCCACCCTCAAAAAGTATATAAAACTAATCCATGGAACTGTCCACTATGATGAAGAGCCTCCGCTGATCACCATCTCCCCCGGGCCACTATCCTCCGTAGAATCTGCCTCTGATGCCGACATGACTTCCTCAGGAGAATCCACCTCAAGAAGTGGATCCTCATCACCCTCTAGAAAGTCAAGAGCATCCACAGCAGGCTCAGGAAGTAGCTCCTCAAGATCCTCCTCAGGGTCTTCCTCGGATGACGTTACCTCGATCACTTGGATGGGCTCCACTAGACGATAGGGTGTAGGCGTGAGTAGTATCCACTCCACCGTGCGCTGAAGCGTCCGTGCAGGTTCATCTGGATGCACCAAAGAAGTGGCCGTGAATCGAATGGTGCCCCGAAATCGGCACCTCGTGTTGCCTTCGAGGGTCTCCCAAACTCCCTCTAGGCACTCCATCTCTACTCGATCACGGATTAGCTGCGCCGCCATCACGATCTACAAGAAAGAAAAGAAAGGGGTAGACTCTTTCACAAGAATCTAACTGCGCTGCACACAATGCGTCTCATAAACACTACATGCAATTAAAAGGGGTATCTTAAGGCTTTTCATCTCTGGTAATCGATTACACAGCCTTGGTAATCGATTACCAGAGGCTAAACTTGAATTACACAGCCTCAGGACATGAAATATGCAAAAATGCACTGTGTAATCGATTACACATACCTGGTAATCGATTACCAGTGACCCATCCCTCTGTGTAATCGATTACACAGGCTGGTAATCGATTACCAGAGGCTCCCTTAGCTTCCTGACTTCGTTTTCAAGCCTGGTAATCGATTACATCCCCTGGTAATCGATTACTAGAGACCATCTTAGCCTCCTGTCTTCATTTTTAAGCCTTGTAATCGATTACCCACCCTTGGTAATCGATTACCAGAGGCCATAACTCACACATCAATCAAGTTTCACAGCTGGCCAGCCACCACAAGCCTCCTTGCTTTGTGGTCTTTGTTCCTTTTATCTGTTGACTGCCAGGAGCTCGCCTGTTTAGGTACATCACAGGTTCTCACTGACCGACTATGCCCGGGGTGGGTCGGGATTGGTCAAGCTTGGTTTTGGGCAATAGCACCCCACCTGACGTCCCCAAGGTCTCCTGACCCCCACGACATATCTCCAGGTACCACTCTGTGGTCAACAATAAAAGCAGGAAGTTTCACCCTTCAACACTTCCTCATCTCAAGCTTGTAGGATTATGGGGTACCCATCACATGTGGTACTAGGTGGCGGTCGGGCGATGGTGCACAACAAGTTTTCCACATCCACAATGCGCGCATAAACCCACCATCCCCTGCTGCCCACCTCCATCTGAGCTCACGTACTCCCACGTAGCCCATATCCTCGTTTCTCTCAACACCGGGTCCCCATCAATCCTCCCAAGCTTCCACAACATCCAAGCAAAACAACATTCAAATAGCACAAACTATCACAGCCAAGCAAAACAGGGCAAAGGCAGAAAACTCTGCTCAACACACCAACCAAAATCACAACTTTTCTCACTTAAAGACCCCAGTAACAATTCCTTCGATCCAATTCGTTAACCGTTGGATCGACTGCAAAATTTTACTGGAAGTCTATAGTACATAAGCCTACATTGTGACCGTTGGGATCTACTAGAAAACATCCAGAACTCATTCTGCACTAGACTTTCCACAACCAACCACACACAAGCATTTTTCTGCACAAAGCCAAAATCCTGCTGCACCTATTTTGACAGCAAAATTCTGCATAAGTGCAGATTTCGAAAATCACACTTCCTCTCATCCAATCTTGCCCAAATCAATTCCTACAAGTCCCAAATCATGTATCAATCATGTCTAACCCAAAATCAAGCTTTACAGCACAGTAACACAGAATCTAGGTGTCCAACACCCCTCAATTCAATGGGTTTTCTAGGTTTGAAAAGTGAAATTTAGAATGAGGTAAATTTGAAGCAAACTCTCACCCCACACAAGTCCATAACATCAATCTAAACTTGCTCAAACTGAATTTACACCTAAAATCTCACCGAATCAAAATTTGACTCTTCAACACCCAAATTTGCCCTAGAAATGGCTCTTTGTTCACTTTGGTCATTTGTTCTTCTCTCTAGCACAGTCCAAGCTTTCTCCCAAGTCCTAAATGACATTTCAAGCTAGTATTAACTCACTTTAACCTCCATTCACCACAGAATTCAGACTTAGCCTTCCAACTCTCAAAGCCTCACTCTTTTTCCACTCATAACATCACATTCTCACTTTCTAACCCTAGGTTAACTCTACCTTTCATCTCTAACAGTTTTCCAAAAGTAATTTCAGCATATAAACATCACAAACATCATCACAAAAACCCTAAAACAGAATGGGTATGTCTAACTCATCCAACATGGCAATTTCAACAAGCTTTCAGCAAATGTCTTCACAAATAATCATCACACAGCAGAAACCTAGCAAGACTACCCGTCATATCTCCCCAAACCCCATACCCACGAAAATTAAAGGAGAAAGAAGTTCACCCAAACCTGAAATTTCGAAGTCCCACTTGTAGCCACGCACTTCACGACTCCAAAAATGCTCTCCTTTCGCGATTTGGAGCAGAAATGGGCACCAAAGGTTGAAGCTTTGTGTGGAGCTTCAATGGAGAATGAAGAAGAAGAGAATGGCAACGTGAGGGAGAGAGAGGGCTGTCTGAAATTTCTGTTTTGCTGAGTGAGGAAAGAGAAAAGCTTTTTGGTCTTAAATAAAAGGTTTTCCTCTTTTTCTATTATTTTATTCAAGCTCTGCCACATGTCCCTATTTGATTGGAGCAAAAAGGGCCCACTTTCTCTTTTTGACTGTGACCCATACTCAGTCACAAAAGTGAGAAAAATCTGACCTTTGAAACGCTAAAATCCTGCCTCGGTTTGCGTGCCGTTTCTCTGATTCCAGTTTCTCGCGTTTCTCTGCGTCCGCCGGGGCCAGTTTTCGAAAGCAAGCAATATATATATCAAAATGCTCAGAATAAAACCCCGAGCGTGGTTCAGAGGTTGGTTTCGTTAAATTCTAAGTCGCACGCAAAACGATGATTTTTTTAACTAATTAATTAGGAATTAACTCATAACCTCCCAGTTATGGATTTCTCTTCCTTAATTAGCCTAACCCGCATATCTTGCCCCCACTATTCCTACTTCTACCAAGAACATATAGGCATAGACACTGAATAATACTTATATATATAATCATTCAAAATACATCGTCTTCAAAAATTCCGGGTAGAAATTTCCAGGATGTCACATGTTGCCTAATCACATAATGACAACTTTATGTTAATTTTCGCTTAGTAATTTAATTTAGGGTTGGATTAAGTGGTTGAACTGATTAAGGATAAATTCTCATAACCTAGGATAAGAGACTTGCTTGTGAATCAAGGGGAAACAACATGTTTTAATTCTATTATTTTCTAATTAAAATTTGCTCGTTGTTTAAATTACAAAAACAAACAACCCCCCTCCCCCCCCCCCCGATTCGTTACTGTTTTATCACTATCTATTATGAACGTTGGTTGACCATTGCTCATTGGGAGACGACCTAGGATCACTTCCTAGATACTGCATTTTTAATGTTTATTTGATTCGGGTACGACCTTGATCAAATTTGGCGTCGTTGCCGGGGAGCAGTGGTCCAAAGGCTCATAATAGTGTTTAGTTGTTTTCAATCTAGCTATGTTGTTTAGTGTGTGAGTGTGTGTTGTTTTTTTTTGTGTAGTGTTCTGTTTTGCATTTCAGTCGTGTCCCCTATTTAGCGCTTCCCTGTTTCAGTTGCTCACAAAATTGCGACTGATTTTGTGTAATGCTGTGAACAGTGTTTAGCGACTGAACTAGCGACTGATTTTGCAATTTAATTGGTGATTTTTGTTTTGATAGTTAGAGTTGTTATTTTTGGCTGATTTTTTTGTGTGGTAGTTTCTTTTGGTCCATAATTTTTGTGAAAAATACCAGAAGCACTTGGTGTGGCTGAATTTGAGAGAGGCAAAAATTTTGGGGACTTGTGTCTAGCAAAACTTAAAACGGCCATAACTTTTGCTTCGATTATCAGAATGACTATTATTATATATGCATTTGGGGTAGAAGAAAATTTCCCATGCTGTGGCAACTAGCCTGCGGTCTGTTGCCATTTTAAACTTGAAAAATCAGCCGTTTACTATGTTTTTGTTTTTATTTTTTTAGTATTATTGTCTTATTTTTCTAAACTTTCCTTTGGCAATTTTCATAGTTAGACTTTGATTTTTTGCCTGAAAATTTTTGTGCTATCTTTTCATGATTTTAGGGTGTTGCTCACAAAATTTCAGCTCATTTGGATATCATTTGACTATAGTTGTAGTTTTAACCCTCCCCTGGTGCTTGTTTGAGAACACATTATTTGCTGCATATAGTGCATGACTAGGGGCAATCCAGGTGATTTACAACCCTTTGATCCTGAAATAGATAGAACCTTTCATAGATTAGTTAGGCATAGTGTGCATCCTGATCATTCTGTGCATTTTGAGCATTGTGAGCATTTTGAGCATTTTGAGTATTCTGTTGCTGGTGAATCTGAATATTCTGATTTTGAGCATTCAACTACTAATTTTCATATTGAGAACATGGCTCAACCTCCACCTCATGAGAGGACTCTTAGGGAGATGGCTGCACCTGATTTCACTTATGAAAGCTTGTGCATTCAATATCCTGATGAGGGTGTTCCATATGTTCTCAAGACTGGACTAATACATTTGCTGCCCAAGTTTCATGGTCTTGCAGGTGAAGATCCTCATAAGCATCTTAAGGAGTTCCATATTGTTTGTTCCACCATGAAGCCCCCTGATGTCCAAGAAGATAATATCTTTCTAAAGGCTTTTTCTCATTCTCTGGAGGGAATGGCAAAAGATTGGCTATACTACCTTGCTCCCAGGTCCATTTTCAGCTGGGAGGACCTTAAGAGGGTGTTCTTGGAGAAATTCTTCCCTGCATCTAGGACCACTGCCATCAAAAAAGACATTTCAGGATCAGGCAACTTAGTGGAGAGAGCTTGTATGAGTACTGGGAAAGATTCAAGAAATTGTGTGCAAGCTGCCCTCACCACCAGATTTCTGAGTAACTCCTTCTTCAATATTTCTATGAGAGACTTAGCAACATAGAGAGGAGTATGATTGATGCTTCCAGTGGTGGAGCTCTTGGTGATATGACCCCTGCTGAGGCTAGGAATTTGATTGAGAAGATGGCTTCCAACTCCCAACAATTTAGTGCAATAAATGATGCTATTGTCCTCAGAGGAGTCCATAAGGTGGCCACAGATTCATCTTCATCTACTAAAAATAAAAAGCTTGAGGGAAAACTTGATGCCTTGGTCAACCTAGTAACTCAGCTTGCCATGAATAGGAAATCTGCTCCTGTTGCAAGAGTCTGTGGTCTATGTTCTTCTGTAGATCACCATAAAGATCTTTGTCCTTCTTTGCAGCAATTTGGAGTCAATGAGCAACCTGAAGCTTATGCTGCAAACATTTATAATAGACCCCCTCAGCAGCAAAACCAACAACAGTAGAATAATTATGATCTTTCAAGCAACAGATACAATCTAGGTTAGAGAAATCATCCAAATCTGAGATGGGCAAGTCCTCCACAACAACAATAGCATGTCCCTCTTTTCCAGAATGTTGCTGGTCCAAGCAAGCCATATGTTCCTCCTCCAATACAGCAGCAGTCACAACAAAGACAACAAGCAACTGAGGCTCCTCCTCAACCTTCCTTAGAAGAGTTAGTGAGGCAAATGACCAACCAGAATATGCAATTTCAGCAAGAGACAAGAGCCTTCATTCAGAGTCTGACAAATCAGATGGGGCAGATGGCTACTCAGTTGAACCAAGCTTAGTCCCAAAATTCTGACAAGTTGCTTTCACAAACTATGCAGAATCCGAAAAATGTGAGTGCCATCACCTTGAGGTCTGGCAACCAAATTCATGTGTCTCCACCAGTAGTAGCACCTGTCAAGCTTCATTCTACACCTGAAAAAGAGGATGAGATAGTTGCACAAAAGAGGAAGCTCCCTGATCATGAGGGAGCTAACAAAAATTTTCATGCAGGTGGACCTTCTTCTAGTAGTTCTGACTTGCAGCAGCCTCCTATCCCTCTTCCATTTCCACATAGAGCAATTCCCAACAAAAAAATGGAAGAAGTGGAAAAGGAGATCTTGGAAACCTTCAGGAAAGTAGAGGTGAACATACCTCTGCTAGATGCCATCAAGCAGATTCCAAGATATGCCAAGTTTCTAAAGGAGCTGTGCACCCACAAAAGGAAGTTCAAGGGCAATGAAAGGATTAGAATGGGCAGAAATGTGTCAGCATTGATAGGTAAATCTATTCCTCACATTCCTGAGAAATGTAAGGACCCAGGTACTTTTTGTATACCTTGCATTATTGGGAACAGTAAATTTGAGAATGCCATGCTAGATCTAGGAGCATCAGTTAGTTTTGAAAGTTCGAATTGGAAGTGATAGATTTACCCTTGGTGAGAATTTGAGTCATCATCATCTATTTTATTCGGTGTGTTTTGCCCCATTGATTGCTTGCACAAGAGCCTTGGCTTGACTCTTGTTGATACTTCTTGCTTCATATGCATGTTGGGAGATGATTTAGGCATTTTGTTCTTATAAGCCTACCTTGAATTAATTCCTTTGATAGCCCCTTTGTGCCTATGTTCCCCTTTCTTTGTTTTGAAGCTCATTACAAGCCTTAAGTGAAAAAACCATGATCTCACCCTACCCTTAAGGAATTTTGGAGCATTGGAATTGTTTTGGGAATAAGTGTGGGGGGGTATGTTTCATTGGATTATATGTTTTTGTTAGCCATGCTTGATGATGTATTTTGGCCATGCTTGATGTATATACATATATTGCCTAATTGTTGCTTTATTTTCAAATGCTTTCATGTAGAAGCAAGCTTCATGATGAATCAAGATTGATTCAAGGATTTTTTATGATAACAAGGATGATGACAAAAAGCTCAAAACTCAAGAACACTTCATGTTAACAAAGATGATGATTTCAAGAATCAAGAATCAAGTTTCAAGATTCAAGTTCCAAGAATCAAGATCAAGATTCAAGAATCAAGAGAAGACTCAATCAAGATAAGTATTAAAAAGTTTTTTCAAAAACTGAGTAGCACATGAATTTTTCTCAAAACCTTTTACAAAAGAGATTTTACTCTCTGGTAATCGATTACCAGATTATTGTAATCGATTACCAGTAGCAAAATGGTTTTCAAAAAGCTTTCAACTGAATTTACAACGTTCCAATTGATTTCAAATTGTTGTAATCGATTACAATGATTTGGTAATCGATTACCAGAGTGTTTGAACGTTGAAATTCAAATTCAAATGTGAATAGTCACATCCTTTCACAAAAAAGCTTTGTGTAATCGATTGCACTGATTTGGTAATCGATTACCAGTGATAGTTTCTGAAAAAAATTAAAAGATGTAACTCTTCCAATAGTTTTCAAGTTTTTCTAAAAGTTATAACTTTTCCAAATGGTTTTTAAGTTTTTCAAAAGGTTATAACTCTTCTAATGGTTCTCTTGACCAGACATGAAGAGTCTATAAAAGCAACACTTTAACTTGCATTTTCAAGACAATTGATTACAATCTTTTACATCCTTTGAATCTCTTTGAACATCCTCTTGAATTTCTTCTTCTTCTTCCTTTTCAAAAGCTTTCCAAAGTTTTATGGTTTTCCAAACCATGAAAATTGTGCTATTCATCTTTTTCATTCCCTTCTCCCTTTGCCAAAAAGAATTCGCCAAGGACTAACCACCTGAATTCTTTTTGTGTCTCTCTTCTCCCTTTTCCAAAAGAACGAAGGAATAAACGCCTGAATTCTTTTGTGTCTCCCTTCTCCCTTGTCAAAGAACTCAAAACCACACAGTCTGAGAATTCTTTTGATTCTTCCTTTTCCCTAAAACAAAAGATTTCAAAGGACTAACCGCCTGAGAACTTTGTCTTAACAGATTGGAGGGTACATCTTTTGTGGTACAACTAGAGGGTACATCTACTTGGGTTGTTGACTGAGAACAAGAAAGGGTACATCTCTTGTGGATCAGTTCTAGTGGAGGATACATCCACTAGGTTGTTCAAAGAGAACAAGGGAGGTTACATCCCTTGTGGATCTTTGCTTGTAAAAGGATTTTTATAAGGTTGAAAAGAAATCTCAAGGATCGCAGGTCTCTTGGGGACTAAATGTAGGCACGGGTTGTTGTCGAACCAGTATAAAAACTCTTGTGTGTTTGTATCCTTCTTCCCTACTCGTTTAATTTCCGCTGTGCACTTTAATTCTTGCTTTTACTTTTGGTTAAGTTTCTTTTCTATTATTTATTTTCTTAACAACATAGTAAAAGCCTTAGAAGAGTAATTTTTTAATTAGTAAAGGTTTAGGAATAATTAATTCAACCCCCCCTTCTTAATTATTCTGAGGCCACTTGATCCAACATTTCAAATGCTACTGTTCACGTTAAAAAAAACGAAAAAGAAAAGAAAACGAAAAAGAATGAAGTTGAATACATGGGGTCTTGGTTTGAAGACTTGGATTGGTTTGAGGACTTGGTTGACTTTGTTTTGGGTTGACCTTTTATGCTTAATTTTTAATTTTGGTTTTGGGGTTTACTACTTTTTCTTAATTCTCATTTATTCCCCATTGCTCTTATATTCCTTTGGGTTTTAGCTACTTATCCCATACTTTCCTCTACCTTGTCCTTGGCCCCATTACAACCTTAAAAGACCTTTTGATCCTCATATGCATGTGTTTGTGGTGTGGTTGTCAATTTCAGAGTCTTGCCAAGTCTATGTGGTGTTTGTTTTCAAGGGTGCTCAGAGAGTAAACAGTAGCCTAGACACTTGAGAGGTAGAGTGCATATCTTATGAGGCTTTATCACTTTTCATTCTTGAGCTGATTGACTATCTAGCCATGTTGGAGATGCTTGGATGATTTTCATGACTGTCTTGATTCTTTAACTCTCTACGTGTTGGATGTTGCCCATTCCTTTCATTCCTTGAGATTCATTGACAAATATGTACTTGTTTTTGTGTTTGTTTGTTTCTCTTTAATGTCTCTGGATTTGTTCCTTGCTTTGCTTTTTGATTTTGCCCAGGAGTGCAAAAGGCTAAGTGTGGGGGGGACTTGATGTGTCATTATTTTCTCCTATTTCTTAACCCTTTTTGTCGCCATTTTAATTACTGATTAGCCTTAATTGTCAAATTAATTATGCAGTTTTATCATTTAGGCCTACGTGGCCAATTTTGTGTTTTTAATTTAATTTCAGGAGAATTATAAGCAATTGGGCTTGAATATGGAATTGGGCTTGGACTTGAAGAGAGCAGACAATTTTATTTTATCAAATCTTATCTTATTAAGATTTTATTTCATCTAGATTTTATTTCGTCCAGATTTTATTTCGTCCAGATTTTATTTCATCCAATCTTATCTTATCTTGTCCAGATTTTATTTTATTTTGTTTATGGGCTTGAACTTAAAATAAATTTGTAAGCTTTGGGGCTGAGGACATATAAAATAGCACCAGGGTTTTCGTTTAGAGAGTTTTTGGGAGAGGAGAATAATTCTAGGATTTTAGAATTTCAGTTTTTACTGTTCATACGCACTATTCAAGTAGAATAAAATTCGTTTTCTGCAATTTCATTTCTGCTTCAATCTTCAATTTCATTTTCTGCTGATTAATGGAAGGCTAAGTCTTCAGCTTTGTTTTCTCTTGAGGATCAAGCACATCTCTCTTTGAGGTTTTGTTATTACTATTGAATTCTGATCAATTTTTCCTCTTCACCAATTACTCTATATTTGTTGCTATTAATCCATGCATGTTTAGTGCTTGATTAATTGTCTCTATGCTTAATTTATGTTCATGCTTAATGATCAGTTTCGTTCATAATTAATTGGTGTATGTGTTGCTTAATCACATAATGACATCCTTATGTTAATTTTCACTTAGTAATTTAATTTAGGGTTGGATTAAGTGGTTGAACTGATTAAGGATAAATTCTCGTAACCTAGGATAAGAGACTTACTTGTGAATCAAGGGGAAACAACATGTTTTAATTCTGTTATTTTGTAATTAAAATTTGCTCGCTGTTTAAATTACAAAAACAAACAACCTCCCCCCCCCCATAAATTTGTTACTGTTTTATCACTATCTATTATGAACGTTGGTTGACCATTGCTCGTTGGGAGACGACTTAGGATCACTTCCTAGATACTGCATTTTTAATGTTTATTTGATTCAGGTACGGCCTCGATCAGACCCCTTTCAAGAATTTTCTAATTTATGGAGTGTTGTCATCAGACGAGAATGAATCCCGACGTCTGAAACAGAAGGTCAGTTACTACGTCATCCTTGATGGTGAGCTATTCAAAAGAGGGTTGACAACAAACACCCTTGTTAAAGTGTCTGAACAACCAATAAGGAAATTATATCAGGAGAGAAGCGGTCTCTATACACGGGGACGATCCCTTGCAACAAAGGTGGTGCATACTGGCTACTATTGCCCAACACTCAGGGCCGATGCCCTTGACTTCATCAAGAGATGCAGACGATGCCAAGAGTTTGTAGACATTCCACGCATCCCTCCTGACAAACTCCATATTTTGAGCTCCCCTTGGCCCTTTGCCATGTGGGGAATGGACAACATGTGACCACTATCGAAGGCCCCAGGAGTAGTCAAATACCTACTAGTGACAACCAATTACTTCACTAGGTGGATCGAGGCAAGACCACTGCAAGAAATTACAACAAATAAGGTGGAGAAGTTTGCTTGGAAACACCTCTTATGCAAGTATGGCCTCCAATATGCCATTGTCACCGATAATGATACCCAATCCAAAGCTTAGACCTATGAAGACTTCCTAACGAGGCTAGGTGTCAAGCACCTTGTCACCTCTGTCGGACATCCTTAGACCAATGGCCAGGCAGAGGCAGCCAACAGAGTCATTCTCAGGGCCCTGCGCACTAGACTTGACAAATCTAAGGGCCTATGAAAAGAGGAACTCCCTAGTATATTCTGGGCCTACCACTGTTCACCCCAGACAGAGACCAATGAAACTCCTCACTGACTCACATATGGCATAGACGCCATGATTCCCGTTGATGTCGGGGAACCATTGATAAGGAGATTGTTGTTCCTGCAACAAAAAAATGAAGAAAACATGAAGGTATATCTCAAGACAACAAACGAAGTCCAAGAAATGACAAGGATCATGGATAAAGCAACTAAGCTCCGAGTAGCAACGAGATACAACACAAAGGTTCGACCATGAGTCTTTCAACCCAGTGACCTCGTATGGGGAGTCTAGACAATGAAGTGTACAAACTATAGGAACTAGATGGCAAGGCGATCCCAAGAACATGGAACACTACCTATTTACATCCCTTCTTTTTCATAATTTTCTTATATCGCCAAGACAGGTACATCCATGGTCGCAGCTCCATAGGCTCATCAAACCGACGTGTCACTGGTCGTTTCTCCAAAGGGCTCACGAAACCCAAGGTCAACCCTTGGTGAGTTATACAGGCTCTCGTGCCATTTCATGAGTGACATGTGTCATACCCTAATTTCATCCAGGGACTATCACTCGTTGATCCTTTGATCCTTGCTAGTCGACTTACGGTGTTGAATGTCAGTTACAGTGCGAAACAGATGATCATTTAGTGTTTTGACCAAGAATGCAAAAAATACCAAAAAAAAGGGGGGCAAAAGGGACTTTTTATTGAGTTTCCTGGACCCTAGCTCGCCCATGCTAGCCTTTGGCTTGCCTGGGCCCTCAAATGACTTCAGGGTGAAGGAACCATCTTGCCTAGGCAAGCTGCAACTCGCCTCAGCGAGCTAGTTATTTCAGGACTAAGCCTTGGCTCGCCTAGGCGAGCCGCCATTGTCCCAAATGCGCCTTTTTCTATAAATAGGCGTGAAGGGGAGGCTGAGAGGGGGTTCCAAGGGTTAGAAGTGGAGAGAATTGAGAAAAGAGAGAAAGAAGAAGAAGAAAGAAGAGGAAACGAAGTCGAGGCTCTATCGAATCGTGACTATGATCGTCCCTATGTCGTTTCTTGTTCGGTGTTCTTCGCACCAGTCGATTAGTTTTTATTTTTTTTGAGAATTGAATGTGATCTATGTACCCTTAGGGGTTCCCCCTTGTTGTTTTATGCATATTCCTCTTCTCCATCTATCATCGGCAATCTCTTCTTCTTTGTAAAGTTCAATCTTAATCGATCACTAGTACTGTAAAGTTGTCTTTAAAGAAATTGAAAGTTAATAAACAAAACCAAGATAAAACCAACTCATAACTAAACTTCATTTCGTCAAATATCACTTGAGATTGTTTCAAGGTCCAACGCCTTAAATGAATTTTCTTTCGCAATTAAAACCAATCTTTCAAAAACATAAAATCAATTTAACACACAAACTTTTGGACTTAAAGAACTACATAGGTCTGAACTCCTCATCGCACTTGAGGATACGTAGGAGCAAGGGCAACACCCTTGTGACCCCAAAAAGTAAAAAATATATAAAAAGGGAAAATAAATAATCTTGAAGTCACGTTACGCACACTCGATTAAAGGCTGTCGTCCCTTGTGACGGGCACGTGGGGTGCTAATACCTTATGCATAAACAACTCCCGAACCCTTCTTTTCAAAATTTGCAGACCTCTTTTTGGTTTTTATAACTTTTTTCTCGAATAAACTTTGGTGGAGACTCCGCTCGTTTTCTCCCTTGGAGATGAACGCGCTTTGGCTTATCTATTTTGCCCTCGCTGTCCCATCATAGGGTAGGTTGTGACAAATGGCGACTCCACTGGGGACTTGTTAGAGAGTTAAGCCATTCGATTAGTATGCAATGTTTTATTGTGACTTCTTCTTTATTGATGTTCCCTTTTCCCTTTTATCTTTTGTTTTGTCCATGTTTGTATATAACCTTTGTTATGTTGTTGTGTTTGGTGTATGTTTGTCTATCTATTACGTTTATAGTTGGAAATATTTTTGTTCTATGCACACATGGCACTTACACCTCGCACACATGTTGAGATATTAGGCCCTATACCTAGGTCTATGTGAACCATAAGGAGTGGAGGTCGATCTGTGGTCATGCTGGGTCTCCCACTCACTTGATAACAGTGAAGCCTCATCTAGAGTTTTTGTCTTTTGGTGATGCATTGTCGCTGATATTCCTTATCGCCACAATGTATTATCTAAGAGGATGATATCTCTAGAGACTAATAAGGTTACATGAAAGTACCCTTGGGAGTTATCACTAGAAGTGGACTTTTGGATCCTTAATTAGGGGGCACATAGCAAACTCACTTTGGCTTGTTCCTTGATCGCATCATGCATCTCTTCATGTCATCTTAATGGACATTGTTAGTGCTTAGCTCTACTGAGTTTTAAAAGATTGGCTAAGATTTTGTTAAAACATAAGCACTTAGACAATGAAGGAAAGCTGGAGTTGCTGCACATGATGTCCAACGTTATGTCAAGGAATCAGATTGGGCTCCACAATGCACAAGGCAAGATAAAAGGTTAAATGAAGAATTGAAGCTGCAGGATCCACGATGTCGGATACAATGTCCAGGACATCCTGCCCGAAAATACTGGACACATAAATCTGTTATATCTTTAACAGATTATTGTGCAGTTAGCAACAGATTAGACGATCTATCTTTTGGAACGAATTAAAAGATAATTAAAGTTCGAATTACAAACTTGAATAGTTCGTTCAGGCATTAGAGATTAAAGATAAAAACTAAAAGATCAAACTTTATCTTTTAGATCTTTAAGTGCAGATTTTTCAGGAGAATGATAGATCTTATCCAGCGCAAGTTGTTGCAGCCCAGATACGCACACTGCTATATAAACATGAAGGCTGCACGAGTTTTCTACCAAGTCCGGGATTGAAGAGTTATTTTGTGAGTTTTGGGACTTGAGTGTTTTGTGAGCCACCTTGATGTTACCCTAACATCAAGTGTTGGACCTGAGTGTGTAGAGTTGATCTCTATTGTTCAGAGAGCAATCTCTGGTGTGTATTTGACTTATTTGTAAACACGGGAGAGTGATTGAGAGGGAGTGAGAGGGGTTCTCATATCTAAGAGTGGCTCTTAGGTAGAGGTTGCATGGGTAGTGGTTAGGTGAGAAGGTTGTAAACAGTGGCTGTTAGATCTTCGAACTAACACTATTTTAGTGGATTTCCTCCCTGGCTTGGTAGCCCCCAGATGTAGGTGACGTTGCACCGAACTGGGTTAACAATTCTCTTGTGTTATTTACTTGTTTAATCTGTTCATACAGTCAAATATAATCTGCATGTTCTGAAGCGTGATGTCGTGACATCCGGTACGACATCTGACCTCAGTATCAGAATTTCAATTGGTATCAGAGCGGGCACTCTAAATCACTGAGTGAGATCTAGGGAGATAAATTCTGATGAACATGGAGAAAGAAAGAGGACCAGTGAACAGACCACCAATTCTGGATGGAACCAACTATGAATACTGGAAAGCAAGGATGGTGGCCTTCCTCAAATCACTGGATAGCAGAACCTGGAAAGCTGTCATCAAAGGCTGGGAACATCCCAAGATGCTGGACACAGAAGGAAAGCCCACTAATGAATTGAAGCCAGAAGAAGACTGGACAAAAGAAGAAGACGAATTGGCACTTGGAAACTCCAAAGCCTTGAATGCTCTATTCAATGGAGTTGACAAGAATATCTTCAGACTGATCAACACATGCACAGTGGCCAAGGATGCATGGGAGATCCTGAAAACCACTCATGAAGGAACCTCCAAAGTGAAGATGTCCAGATTGCAACTATTGGCTACAAAATTCGAAAATCTGAAGATGAAGGAGGAAGAATGTATTCATGACTTCCACATGAACATTCTTGAAATTGCCAATGCTTGCACTGCCTTGGGAGAAAGGATGACAGATGAAAAGCTGGTGAGAAAGATCCTCAGATCTTTGCCTAAGAGATTTGACATGAAAGTCACTGCAATAGAGGAGGCCCAAGACATTTGCAACATGAGAGTAGATGAACTCATTGGTTCCCTTCAAACCTTTGAGCTAGGACTCTCGGATAGGACTGAAAAGAAGAGCAAGAATCTGGCGTTCGTGTCCAATGATGAAGGAGAAGAAGATGAGTATGACCTGGATACTGATGAAGGTCTGACTAACGCAGTTGTGCTCCTTGGAAAACAGTTCAACAAAGTGCTGAACAGAATGGACAGGAGGCAGAAACCACATGTCCGGAACATCCCTTTCGACATCAGGAAAGGTAGTGAATACCAGAAAAGGTCAGATGAAAAGCCCAGTCACAGCAAAGGAATTCAATGCCATGGGTGTGAAGGCTATGGACACATCAAAGCTGAATGTCCCACTCATCTCAAGAAGCAGAGGAAAGGACTTTCTGTATGTCGGTCTGATGATACAGAGAGTGAACAAGAAAGTGATTCTGACAGAGATGTGAATGCACTCACTGGGAGATTTGAATCTGCTGAAGATTCAAGTGATACAGATAGTGAAATCACTTTTGATGAGCTTGCTATATCCTATAGAGAACTATGCATCAAAAGTGAGAAGATTCTTCAGCAAGAAGCACAACTAAAGAAGGTCATTGCAAATCTGGAGGCTGAGAAGGAGGCACATGAAGAGGAAATCTCTGAACTTAAAGGAGAAATTGGTTTTCTGAACTCTAAACTGGAAAACATGACAAAATCAATAAAGATGCTGAATAAAGGCTCAGATTTGCTTGATGAGGTGCTACAGCTTGGGAAGAATGTTGGAAACCAGAGAGGACTTGGATTTAATCATAAATCTGCTGGCAGAACAACCATGACAGAATTTGTTCCTACCAAAAACAGCACTGGAGCCACGATGTCACAACATCGGTCTCGACATCATGGAACGCAGCAGAAAAGGAGCAAAAGAAAGAAGTGGAGGTGTCACTACTGTGGCAAGTATGGTCACATAAAGCCCTTTTGCTATCATTTACATGGCCATCCACATCATGGAACTCAAAGTAGCAGCAGTGGAAGGAAGATGATGTGGGTTCCAAAACACAAGACTGTTAGTCTTGTTGTTCATACTTCACTTAGAGCATCAGCTAAGGAAGATTGGTACCTAGATAGCGACTGTTCCAGACACATGACAGGAGTTAAAGAATTCCTGGTGAACATTGAACCTTGCTCCACTAGCTATGTGACATTTGGAGATGGCTCTAAAGGAAAGATCACTGGAATGGGAAAGCTAGTCCATGATGGACTTCCTAGTCTGAACAAAGTACTGCTGGTGAAGGGACTGACTGCGAACTTGATCAGCATCAGTCAGTTGTGTGATGAAGGATTCAATGTAAACTTCACAAAGTCAGAATGCTTGGTGACAAATGAGAAGAGTGAAGTCCTAATGAAGGGCAGCAGATCAAAGGACAACTGTTACCTATGGACACCTCAAGAAACCAGTTACTCCTCCACATGTCTATTCTCCAAAGAAGATGAAGTCAAAATATGGCATCAAAGATTTGGACATCTGCACTTAAGAGGCATGAAGAAAATCATTGACAAAGGTGCTGTTAGAGGCATTCCCAATCTGAAAATAGAAGAAGGCAGAATCTGTGGTGAATGTCAGATTGGAAAGCAAGTCAAGATGTCCCACCAGAAGCTTCAACATCAGACCACTTCCAGGGTGCTGGAACTACTTCACATGGACTTGATGGGGCCTATGCAAGTTGAAAGCCTTGGAGGAAAAAGGTATGCCTATGTTGTTGTGGATGATTTCTCCAGATTTACCTGGGTCAACTTTATCAGAGAGAAATCAGACACCTTTGAAGTATTCAAGGAGTTGAGTCTAAGACTTCAAAGAGAAAAAGACTGTGTCATCAAGAGAATCAGGAGTGACCATGGCAGAGAGTTTGAAAACAGCAAGTTTACTGAATTCTGCACATCTGAAGGCATCACTCATGAGTTCTCTGCAGCCATTACACCACAACAAAATGGCATAGTTGAAAGGAAAAACAGGACTTTGCAAGAAGCTGCTAGGGTCATGCTTCATGCCAAAGAACTTCCCTATAATCTCTGGGCTGAAGCCATGAACACAGCTTGCTACATCCACAACAGAGTCACACTTAGAAGAGGGACTCCAACCACACTGTATGAAATCTGGAAAGGGAGGAAGCCAACTGTCAAGCACTTCCACACCTTTGGAAGTCCATGTTACATTTTGGCAGATAGAGAGCAAAGGAGAAAGATGGATCCCAAGAGTGATGCAGGAATATTCTTGGGATACTCTACAAACAGCAGAGCATATAGAGTATTCAATTCCAGAACCAGAACTGTGATGGAATCCATCAATGTGGTTGTTGATGATCTAACTCCAGCAAGAAAGAAGGATGTCGAAGAAGATGTCAGAACATCGGGAGACGATGTAGCAGATACAGCTAAAAGTGCAGAAAATACAGAGAACTCTGATTCTGCTACAGATGAACCAAACATCAATAAACCTGACAAGAGCCCCTCCATTAGAATCCAGAAGATGCACCCCAAGGAGCTGATTATAGGAGATCCAAACAGAGGAGTCACTACAAGATCAAGGGAGATTGAGATTGTCTCCAATTCATGTTTTGTCTCCAAAATTGAGCCCAAGAATGTGAAAGAGGCACTGACTGATGAGTTCTAGATCAATGCTATGCAAGAAGAATTGGAGCAATTTAAAAGGAATGAAGTTTGGGAGCTAGTTCCTAGACCCGAGGGAACTAATGTGATTGGCACCAAGTGGATCTTCAAGAACAAAACCAATGAAGAAGGTGTTATAACCAGAAACAAGGCCAGACTGGTTGCTCAAGGCTACACTCAGATTGAAGGTGTAGACTTTGATGAAACTTTCGCCCCTGTTGCTAGACTTGAGTCCATCAGATTGTTACTTGGTGTAGCTTGCATCCTCAAATTCAAGCTGTACCAGATGGATGTGAAGAGCGCGTTTCTGAATGGATACCTGAATGAAGAAGCCTATGTGGAGCAGCCAAAGGGATTTGTAGATCCAACTCATCCAGATCATGTATACAGGCTCAAGAAGGCTCTCTATGGATTGAAGCAAGCTCCAAGAGCTTGGTATGAAAGACTAACAGAGTTCCTTACTCAGCAAGGGTATAGGAAGGGAGGAATTGACAAGACTCTCTTTGTCAAACAAGATGCTGAAAACTTGATGATAGCACAGATATATGTTGATGACATTGTGTTTGGAGGGATGTCGAATGAGATGCTTCGACTTTTTGTTCAACAGATGCAATCTGAATTTGAGATGAGTCTTGTTGGAGAGCTGACTTATTTTCTGGGACTCCAAGTGAAGCAGATGGAAGACTCCATATTCCTTTCACAAAGCAAGTATGCAAAGAACATTGTCAAGAAGTTTGGGATGGGAAATGCCAGTCATAAAAGAACACCTGCACCTACTCACTTGAAGCTGTCAAAAGATGAAGCTGGCACCAGTGTTGATCAAAGTCTGTACAGAAGCATGATTGGGAGCTTACTATATTTAACAGCTAGCAAACCTGACATCACCTATGCAGTAGGTGTTTGTGCAAGATATCAAGCCAATCCTAAGATAAGTCACTTGAATCAAGTAAAGAGAATTCTGAAATATGTAAATGGCACCAGTGACTATGGGATTATGTACTGTCATTGTTCAGATTCAATGCTGGTTGGGTATTGTGATGCTGATTGGGCTGGAAGTGCAGATGACAGAAAAAGCACGTCTGGTGGATGTTTCTATTTGGGAACCAATCTTATTTCATGGTTCAGCAAGAAGCAGAACTGTGTGTCCCTATCTACTGCAGAAGCAGAGTATATTGCAGCAGGAAGCAGCTGTTCACAACTAGTTTGGATGAAGCAGATGCTCAAGGAGTACAATGTCGAACAAGATGTCATGACATTGTACTGTGACAACTTGAGTGCTATTAATATTTCTAAAAATCCTGTTCAACACAGCAGAACCAAGCACATTGACATTAGACATCACTATATTAGAGATCTTGTTGATGATAAAGTTATCACACTGGAGCATGTTGACACTGAGGAACAAATAGCAGATATTTTCACAAAGGCATTGGATGCAAATCAGTTTGAAAAACTGAGGGGCAAGTTGGGCATTTGTCTGCTAGAGGATTTATAGCAATTACTGTTATCTGAACGTGCTCAAACGTTAATAGCGCGTTCTCTACTGGGCCAAAACAAATTCGACCGTTGCTTCACACGTCCCTCTACATTCCTCATTCAAACTCATATTTTCGTGGTAATCTCGTTTTCAGCATTCCCCAACAGCTCTCAGAGATTTACGAAACCACTCCAAAGGCTCTGCTTCTTCATGGCTACCTCACCAAAAGAAACTTCATCTCCTGGTTCACCCTCTGTACCATCATCTCCATCATCCACCAAAGCACCATCAAACCAGGAACAACCAGAATTCAATATCCAACCCATACAAATGATTCCTGGTCAAGCTCCTGCTCCTGAGAAACTGGTCCCCAAAAGACAACAGGGAGTGAAGATTTTTGAAAACCCTAGCCTTGCAACAAGTCCTAGGGAAGTAGACACGGAGATGGACAAGAAGATCCGCAGTATTGTGAGTAGCATTCTGAAAAATGCTTCTGTCCCTGATGCTGATAAAGATGTTCCAACATCTTCCACCCCAAATGCTGAAGTCCTCTCTTCGTCCAGTAAAGAGAAATCAACAGAGGAAGAGGAACAAGCCACAGAGGAGACCCCTGCACCAAGGGCACCAGAACCTGCTCCAGGTGACCTCATTGACCTAGAAGAAGTAGAATCTGATGAGGAACCCATTGCCAACAAGTTGGCACCTGGCATTGCAGAAAGATTACAAAGTAGAAAGGGAAAAACCCCCATTACTAGGTCTGGACGAATCAAAACTATGGCACAGAAGAAGAGCACTCCAATCACTCCTTCCACATCCAGATGGAGCAAAGTTGCAATCCCTTCCAAGAAGAGGAAAGAAATTTCTTCATCTGATTCTGATGATGATGTCGAACTAGATGTTCCCGACATCAAGAGGGCCAAGAAATCAGAAAAAAATGTGCCTGGAAATGTCCCTGATGCACCATTGGACAACATTTCATTCCACTCCATTGGCAATGTTGAAAGGTGGAAATTTGTATATCAACGCAGACTTGCCTTAGAAAGAGAACTGGGAAGAGATGCCTTGGATTGCAAGGAGATCATGGACCTCATCAAGGCTGTTGGACTGCTGAAAACTGTCACCAAGTTGGGAGATTGCTATGAAAGTCTAGTCAGGGAATTCATTGTCAACATTCCCTCTGACATAACAAACAGAAAGAGTGATGAGTATCAGAAAGTGTTTGTCAGAGGAAAATGTGTTAGATTCTCCCCTGCTGTAATCAACAAATACCTGGGCAGACCAACTGAAGGAGTGGTGGATATTGCTGTTTCTGAGCATCAAATTGCCAAGGAAATCACTGCCAAACAAGTCCAGCATTGGCCAAAGAAAGGGAAGCTTTCTGCAGGGAAGCTAAGTGTGAAGTATGCAATCCTGCACAAGATTGGCGCTGCAAACTGGGTACCCACCAATCATACTTCCACTGTTGCCACAGGTTTGGGTAAATTTCTGTATGCTGTTGGAACCAAGTCCAAATTTAATTTTGGAAACTATATTTTTGATCAAACTGTTAAGCATTCAGAATCTTTTGCTGTCAAATTACCCATTGCCTTCCCAACTGTATTGTGTGGCATTATGTTGAGTCAACATCCCAATATTTTAAACAACATTGACTCTGTGATGAAGAGAGAATCGGCTCTGTCCCTGCATTACAAACTGTTTGAGGGGACACATGTCCCAGACATTGTCTCGACATCAGGGAAAGCTGCTGCTTCGGGTGCTGTGTCCAAGGATGCTTTGATTGCTGAACTCAAGGACACATGCAAGGTGCTGGAAGCAACCATCAAAGCCACCACAGAGAAGAAAATGGAGCTGGAACGCCTGATCAAAAGACTCTCAGACAGTGGCATTGATGATGGTGAAGCAGCTGAGGAAGAAGAAGAAGCAGCTGAGGAAGAGGAAGAAGCAGCTGAGGAAGAGGAAGATGCAGCAGAGGATACAGAATCAGATGATGATGATTCTGAAGCCACCCCATGACCATTACTAGCTATAGGGGCATGTCCCTTTGAACAATTGATTGCTATTGGTCTGTAATATTTGCATGCATTCTACTTAAAAGGGGGAGTAATAGTATTATATTATGCATGATTTTGAGTAGTAGAATACTATGTATGCAATAAGTAGTATTATGCATGATTTATGATTTTGAGTAGTAGGATACGATGTATGCATGATTCATGATTTTGAGGGGGAGTTGTATGTATATGATTTTGAGGGGGAGACTGCTGCTGCTGATGATGACTGATGTAAGCTACTGAAACTAGTAGCTGATAGAAGATGCTGCAGTAAGAGCATGGAGACAGGGGGAGCAGAAAGCTGATGTCACATGAGATGTCTTGACATCCTGGAAAAGACTAGTAGCTGATAGAAGATGCTGCAGTAAGAGCATGGAGACAGGGGGAGCATGGAGACAGGGGGAGCAGAAAGCTGATGTCACGTGAGATGTCTTGACATCCTGGAAACGACTTGCAACTTGCAGAATTTTGCTGTTGTGCTTGATTACTCTGATAATGAAAGTTGCTGATCCCACTTGCATAACTGCTCGTACCTGCTCAGGAAGTGTCTAAGTATGTTTTAGACAAAATTTGCCAAAGGGGGAGATTGTTAGTGCTTAGCTCTACTGAGTTTTAAAAGATTGGCTAAGATTTTGTTAAAACATAAGCACTTAGACAATGAAGGAAAGCTGGAGTTGCTGCACATGATGTCCAACGTTATGTCAAGGAATCAGATTGGGCTCCACAATGCACAAGGCAAGATAAAAGGTCAAATGAAGAATTGAAGCTGCAGGATCCACGATGTCGGATACAATGTCCAGGACATCCTGCCCGAAAATACTGGACACATAAATCTGTTATATCTTTAACAGATTATTGTGCAATTAGCAACAGATTAGACGATCTATCTTTTGGAACGAATTAAAAGATAATTAAAGTTCGAATTACAAACTTGAATAGTTCGTTCAGGGATTAGAGATTAAAGATAAAAACTAAAAGATCAAACTTTATCTTTTAGATCTTTAAGTGCAAATTTTTCAGGAGAATGATAGATCTTATCCAGCGCAAGTTGTTGCAGCCCAGATACGCACACTGCTATATAAACATGAAGGCTGCACGAGTTTTCTACCAAGTCCGGGATTGAAGAGTTATTTTGTGAGTTTTGGGACTTGAGTGTTTTGTGAGCCACCTTGATGTTACCCTAACATCAAGTGTTGGACCTGAGTGTGTAGAGTTGATCTCTATTGTTCAGAGAGCAATCTCTGGTGTGTATTTGACTTATTTGTAAACACGGGAGAGTGATTGAGAGGGAGTGAGAGGGGTTCTCATATCTAAGAGTGGCTCTTAGGTAGAGGTTGCATGGGTAGTGGTTAGGTGAGAAGGTTGTAAACAGTGGCTGTTAGATCTTCGAACTAACACTATTTTAGTGGATTTCCTCCCTGGCTTGGTAGCCCCCAGATGTAGGTGACGTTGCACCGAACTGGGTTAACAAGTCTCTTGTGTTATTTACTTGTTTAATCTGTTCATACAGTCAAATATAATCTGCATGTTCTGAAGCGTGATGTCGTGACATCCGGTACGACATCTGACCTCAGTATCAGAATTTCAGACATATCATTCCTGCATTTTTCATTTATCATATTCATGCATTGCATTTGCATAAATCATTGCATTATCATACATCTTATACGACTAACTTTTGTATAGAAAACATTTTCCAAAACTTGTATAGTTTCCCCAATTTATAGTTATTTTGTAGGGATTTGTAAATAAATCTTGTTTTCTTGTTATAGCTGTCACTAGAATATTGGAACATCCCAAGATGCTGGACACAGAAGGAAAGCCCACTAATGAATTGAAGCCAGAAGAAGACTGGACAAAAGAAGAAGACGAATTGGCACTTGGAAACTCCAAAGCCTTGAATGCTCTATTCAATGGAGTTGACAAGAATATCTTCAGACTGATCAATACATGCACAGTGGCCAAGGATGCATGGGAGGTCCTGAGAACCACTCATGAAGGACCTCCAAAGTGAAGATGTCCAGATGCAACTAT